>NC_026000.2:37782735-37847738 GCF_000442705.2 Elaeis guineensis | reverse complement strand
CAACTAGGACTTGGGTCAATCTAATTTCTAATTTGATTAGAAAATTAAATCAAATTTAAATCTAATTTAATCTGATTAAATTAGATTCTTAATTGGGTTAAGACCTATTTTAATTGGGTTGATCTAATTTTGGTTTGATTTGGTTTGAGAAATCAAATTAAAACAAGTCATAAGATAGAATCCTAGTAAGACTAGGATTCCACCTTGCACCACATATGCCTTTCCCACGCCCTCTCTCTCATTCAACGCGAATCTCCTCTTATTTTGTGTGACAAAGCCCTCTCCCAGGTCTCTCCACATTCACAAAAGGTCTCCTCTCTTCTTTCTTACATGGAAGGTGGTTTGGATCAAATAAAAAGGAATAAGTTTGGATTTCGAATTCTATGAGATAGAGTTTTAGAAATCAACTCTTTCAATTTTGCACCAAATTATCCAATTTTTTTTAGAATTTTTGGATTTAGGGTACATATTGTGCACCCTTTTCTGGTGATCCATTCACCAAAAATAAGGAGGAGGTGCTCAAGAGTTGGGCGCCCCTTAACTTGCCATGTTTGGATAAGCCTTGACTAGGTATTTGACCTAGATAAAGACTCTATCATATCTCTCTATATAAGATGAGTTTCTTCATAAATTTTCGGTGAAGATATAGATTTGAGAGTCCTTTGGGCATCCAAAAATTAGAGAGAAAGACCTTTGGGTCATGGAGATATAAAAGATACAAGTTAGGGTGTCTAGAGAGAGAAATGAGAAGAAGAAGAGGGTCTTCTTCTAGGGTTATTTGTTTTCATATCTTTCCTCCCTCCATCTTGAGTTTTCTGAGAGTGTCTCAGATCTAAAACTCCTCCTTCTACTTTTCATCTTTGGAAGAGTCCAAATCAAGAAGAAGGAGGCACCTGATCAACCATCAAAGAAGGATCAGCGCAGTACTAGCATACTGTGCTGATTTCCTGAAGCAGGACTTCTGATCGAGATTCGTGGGCTCGTGTGGACGACTCCTAGAGGATGGATGTGTGTGTGGCTTGCAACATCATCCTCAAACTCGGATCAGTGAGGTTAGAACGTCTAACTTGCAAGGTAATAGATCTGATCTATTGTTTAATACATACATTAGATGTAGTATGAAACATGTTGATATGATCAACATGTAGTTCATGCTATATTTATATATTTTAATTTCTGATTTAATACAATGTAATAATTATGTAATAGGATCTTAGATCTAGAGATTCTCTAATTTTAGAAAATAAATTTTGATTTATTTTAGTCTTCCGCTGTATGATCTTGAAAAAGTTTCAAGATCTAACCCTGAAACCCTAGATCTGGTTCCAATAGCCATAACTCGTATGGTGTGGTAGGAACGTATTTAGAGGGAATCCTATTCAAAATATAAATTACAGAAAGTAATGCATATCCTCAGAAAAAGATCTGTGAAGCTCATCATGGATTGGACCATATCTAATAGGGTCCAATTCCTTCTTTCAGATATCCCATTGAGCTGAGATATCTCTAGAGGTATCCATTATAAGACTATGTCATTATCTTTGAGATAGGCTCGAAATTCTTTGCTAAGATATTTTTCTCTTTGATCTGATCGAAGAATCTTTATGAATTTTTCAGTTTATTTTTCTACTTCATGCCTGAGCTCAATGAACTTTTCAAAGATTTTAGACTTATGATGCATTAAATAGACAAACTTATACCATGAATAATCATCAGTAAAAGTTATGAAGTAGGTATAGCCATCTTTGACTTGTACATCGAATGGACCGCACACATCAATGTGTACCAGGGCTAATATCTCAGTGGCCCTTTTTTCTTATCCCATAAAGGATAGCTTAGCCATTTTTTCTTGAAGATAGAATTTACAAATCAGATAAGACTCGAAAGTCAACGACCCAAGAAGGCCATCTTTCTCTAGTTTGTTGAGTCTGTCCTCTCCTATATGGCCTAGCCTAAGGAGCCATAGATACTTTTGGCTTATCCTATCTTTAAGTCTCTTAGACTCTACTTCATTCATAATTTGCTCATCAGTATTAACACTCTCATCCATATGCAAATGATAAAAACTATCAATCAAGAAAGCACGTACAATAATTTTATTTTCAAAATAAATTATACACATATCTTTATTGAAATAAAAATTATAGTTATCCAGTGCCAGCATAGATATAGAAGTCAAATTTCTACTGGCTATAGGTACAAAATAGTAGTCTTTCAAAATTAAACTAATTCTTAATGGTAGTCGCAAAGGATAGATCTCGACGGCTACAGTAGCAACTTTTGCTTCATTGTTGATCTGGAGAGTGATCTCACCTTTCCTAAGCCCTCTAACTTCTTCCAGATCCTACATAGAAGTGCACAAGTGAGCACTTGATTCAGAATTTAAAATCCAACTAAAAGAAGAGGAAATCCTTAGATTAGTTTCAATTATGAGCAAATCAGATGTACCTTCAGAAGGCCCATCCTTATTTCTGGTCTTCGCAATCGTCAGGTAGGTCGGATAATTCTTTCTCCAATGGCCTTCAACATTACAGTGAAAATATTTTTTCTTATTGTCGGCCTTCTTCGAAACTTATTTTTTGGGCTTGATCTCATTCTTTTGCTTCTTCATAAGCTTCTTCTTTTTCTTGAAAGAATACTTTCTCTTAGAGGAAGCCCGTTCCACAGTCAGAACCGTACCCCTTGAACCTTTCAAGGTTAGTGCCTCAGTTGTCACTAACATATTCAGCAATTCGGACAAAATGTTATCAATTTTATTCATATGGTAGTTTATAATGAACTATTCATGCGAATTAAAAAGAGACTGGAGGATCAAATCCATCTGTAATTTCTTATCCATGTTCATCCCAAGCTTCTGAAGCTCTTCGATGTCTTTGATTATTATCAAACAATGATCATTGACGGACTGGCCATCACATATTTTTACTTTGAATAATCTCTGAAAGATCTCAAAATGAGCTGTATGACTCTGCTCATGATACAACTCTTGCAAGTGAGTCAGTATATCCTTGGCAGTCCTCATGTCTTCATACTAGCATGGAAGATCATTGGACATGAATGCTAGAATATAATACTTAACCTTATTATCCTCATCCATCTACTTCTCAAGTATGGCTCGTTGATCAGGAGATGGATAAGCTAGTAACACAGGCACATCCTGATCTAGGACATGGGTTAGCCTTTCAAAATTGAGAACGATTCTCAAATTCTAAAGCTAGTGTTTCTAGTTTGTCCCAGTCAACCTATTTGTGTCAAGGATACGGGCTAAAGGGTTCGAACTTGATATGATTATCTACAAAGAGAGTAATTTTTAGTTAGATGTTTATACTTATTAAATATTTATTTTAAAAACTTTAAAAATAAATAAGGCTCCCACTATTTTTTCAAAATTTTCATACTTCTCGGATGGAGAAATGAAAATCTATATACGATCGGTTTCTAGTGGGTACTGCATTCTCATTGATTTGTACACACCTCACCTAACAGTTATTAGTGAGCACAGACCAATGACTAGATTACACCTTATCCATTGCTTCACTAAACAAGGTGCAACGGGTTTGGTCTCTAAGTCTTATGGCCTCACCTAACAGTTATTGGCATATTTCTTAGTTAAGTCAGATCCATCGTTCACCAGCAGATGCAAAGCCATCATTGAGACCCTCATCTAATAGTTATTGGGCCCAATCCCATCTTTACTCCAAGGCATCTATGTCAATAGAGTGGTTGTACTTTTTTGATGCAATCGAACCACTATAACCAGTCGAGAACGATCAACGTCAGGAAGGCGCCCGCATCTCTACAATGATGAAAAACTATTAGACTTAATATTTAATGAGGAGATTTAGATTTAGATCTCTTCTAAGTCAGTAGATCTGATATTTGACTGATTAAGTTCAAGTCAGCATAATCATATGTCTGACCAACTTAGTCGGCATGGGTGAACTCAAGTCAATAAGTAACCTAATATAAAACTTAATCTTCCAAAATAGACAGATAAGTTAAGATGAGTGGGGATCCCTCTGTTGCTTTTCTTAGATACCAATGAATTGACCAGATCAGATAACGGAATCAATTAAATAACTTCATTTAGGTACTTACCTTGGATGTCAAATTGGTTGATTAAAATTGATCAGGTTAACCTATTGATCCGAACCCGAACCACTGAGCCAAATTAGGTCTTGAATCAATCAATTCACATCAAAATATGAATCGATGCGACCAACTACAACTAAACTCGATTTTGAGCCCCTTTGACCTAATCCTAACTAATCATTGATTAGGTTCAATCAACTGCTCAAAATCGACAATGGGTTCTAGTCTAATCTAATCAATTGATCCTAATTGTAGTTTGATCACTAAACTTAATTTGTTCAACCAATATCCACATGCAATAACATAATTTTTAGATTTTAAAAATATTTTTTTAAATTATATTTCATTGCATGCATTAGTGGCTTATGATCTTGAAACAGATTCAGATCTAAATCTAAGGTCATATATAACATATATGAAGTTTTAGATCTAAACTACAAACATATATCACATATATATTAAATTTTAGATCTAAAATAAAAATTACATATATCAAATACATGCATAACTAGATCTAAAATAATAATTAAAATATTTTAAAAATATTTTTCAAATAATCGGTTTGTATCAAATTAAGACAATCTTTCTAATATAGAGGGTAAATCCTATATCAGGATAACCTTATACCAGTCTAATGTGAACTAATCATTCTAATTTTAGATCTAACATAAATAAAGACATATCATATACATATATTTTTAGATTTAAAAAATTGATTTAATTATTTTAAGAATAGTTTTTAAAATAAATCAATCTTATGCTAGGACAATCTTTTCAATATAAGAGACTAACCCTATGTTGCTCCTTGAATTGATTTTGATGATTACAAAGCATTTGAGGGGATTACTAATGATTTTGGCTTGAAAAAAGATTTATTGCATTTCAGAGGTAAAATCATAATTTTATCAAGACCTGATTCGGAAGCCTCAAGAGCAAGAATAAAAGATGTGCAATCTATTGGAGGTAATTTCAATATTTTTGAAAGTATATTTTGTAAAAAAATTAAGTTTATATTTTTGAGTCGACCCCCATGAGTCGACTCATGGCCAGAAGGACTGAACGGTACGCAACATTTGTTGGCTGGCACACTCTGTGAGTCGACCCCATGGGTCGACCCCTTGGCATGAGTCGACTCTATGAGTCGACCTCTGCTGCTCTACAGGCCAAAATTATAGAACAATCATTTTCTGCTCTTTTCCATAGAAGTCGACCCTATGAGTCGACCCATGAGCATGAGTCGACCCTATGAGTCGACCTCTGTGACGAAAAATTTTCGTAATGGCTAGTTTTTAACCTATTTCAATTATATTTAATGCTCATTTAATGTGCTCTAACGGCTCTATTTCAGTCCAGATTACTCTCCACCATTATTTGAAGTTATATAAAGGACTTAAAGGAGGGAATCAATATAAGAGAGTGATTTGAAAAAGGTTCTTCAAGCATTCATTTCAACTCTAAGCAAGAGCCCACTTAAAAAGGTCAAGAAGCTTTTATTTCAAGTTCACCAACTCTTCAAGAGCTCATTCAAGTCTCCAACCACCTTGAGAAAATCAGAAAGAGCTTTCTTCTAATTGTGTAAAGTATATTTAAAGCTTTATTCGCTCATTAAAGGAGCTTCATCTGTATTTCTGTGCAATTAACTTAATACTTTTTTTGAGTTATTGTTTTTGTTTTGGAAGGATTCAAAATGTGGAAAGGTTGATCCGAACCTTGAATCGAATTGTATTGGGTTGGCTTGTATCTGAAAAATAAGTTTCTAGCTTGGATAGCTAGAGTCAGAGGTTCGACGATTGTATTCAGGTTGAATACGTTTAGTGGATTTAAATTTCCAAGTAGGAGCTTGGAGAGTGGATGTAGGTGCAAGGTTAGCACCGAACCACTATAAATCTTCTTATTTGTGTTGTGCTTACTTGCTCTCCTTTTAAATTTCTTTATCCTCTTGCATTCTTGCATCCAACTTCTACACCTTGCAAAAATTACACTCTCCATACTTATCTTGCTCATTATTAAATAATCTTCATAGTTGTAAGTTAAGTTTAAATTTTTAAAAACCCAATTCACCCCCCCTCTTGGGTTGCATAGCTGGCCAACAAGTGGTATCAGAGCCCGGTGCTCTAGTTCTACTTTGATCTAACCATCAAAGAGCTAAAGATTATGACAACTCAAGTTGGCACTTCTCTAGCCGAGGGGCAGTCCACAAACCGACCTCCACTTTTCAATGGATCAAACTATACCTATTGGAAAGCTCGATGAAAATCTTTATTCAAGCACTTGACTATGATATGTGGAGTATCATAGTAAACGGATTACACACACCCACTAAATTAATTGATGGTGTGGAATCAACCAAACTTGAAAAAGAATGGGATGAGGTTGATAAGAAAATGACTCAACTAAATGCTAAAGTCATGAATATTTTGTATTGTGCTCTAGATGCTAATAAATTCAATCGTATTTCAATATGTATGTCTGCTAAGAAATATGGGATAGATTAGAAGTAACTCATGAAGGAACTAATCAAGTAAGGAATCCAAAATTAACATGCTCGTACTTAAATATGAACTTTTTAAAATAGATCATGATGAATCTATAATTGAAATGTTTACCTATTTTATTGATATTATAAATGGTCTAAAAAGTCTTGGTAAGTCTTATTCTAACAGTGATCTCATGAGAAAGATTCTTAGGTCCTTACCAAGAACTTGGGAAGCCAAAGTGACCGCTATCCAAGAAGCCAAAGATTTGAACATCCTACTCTTGGAAAGCTTCTAGGATCACTGATGACACATGAGCTGAGCATGAAACAACATCAAGAAGAAGAAGTCAAAAAGAAGAGGACAATCGCCCTCAAATCCATGGCTCAACTTGATGAAGAAACTGATGATACGAAAATGAAGAGCAGGATGAAGAAATAGCTCTCATTACTAGAAGGTTTAAGAAGTTTTTAAGAAAAAAAAATAAGGAATGAGGAAGAGGCCACCCACAAAAGGGGAACATAGCAAAGAAAAGGATAAAGACCAACCCTTATTTGCTACGAATGCAAAAATCGGGATACTTTAAGTCTGAATGCCCACAACTGAAGAAGGGTCCAAGAAGTACAAGAAGAAGGCCATGATGGCTACTTGGAGTGGAAGTGATGAGTCAAGCTCCGAAGAAGAAGACTCAAATGAACAAGCCAACTTGTGCCTTATGGTACATAAAATGAGGTAAATTCTGCAACTTCTATTTACTTTACTTTTGAAAAGCTTTATGAAGCTTTTTATGATTTAATTGATGAACTAAAGAAGCTAGGGGTAAAGAATAAAGAGTTAAAATCAAAGAATCAATCTTTACTAAAACAAAATGAGAACATTTCAAATAAAAAATCTACCCTGTTTCAAGAAAATCTGAATTTAAATAATGAAATTGCCAAGCTAAAACCAATAGTTGAAAAATTCACCTTAAGTTCTAATAAACTTAATATGATTTTGAAAATCAAAAGGCCATTTATGATAAGGCTGGTCTTGGTTACAACCCTTAAAGAAATAAAATTTTTAAAAAATATCTATGTAAACTCTTCAAACAATAAGTTCTCAAAATTACTTGCTTCAAATATTATAGAATAGATCATAAGTCATACACTTGTCTCTCTAACAAATCAATGAATTCTAATGCAAAGAAAATATGGGTTCCAAAAGGAACCATTGTGACTAACCAAAAAGGATCCAAGAAAGCTTGGGTACCTAAAGTAAAAACTTGACTTTTGCTTGCAGGTGTGTCTAGTATCCCAAGGAGCAAATCAGAAATGGTATCTTGATAGCGGATGCTCGAGACATATGACTGGTGATGAATTCCAATTCATCACACTTGATGCTAAAAATGGAGGGATGGTCACCTTTGGAGACAATGGCAAAGGGAAGATCATCGGTATAGGTAACATTGGTATCACTCCCTCCAAGTATATTGAAAATATTTTATTAGTAGATGATTTAAAACATAATTTATTAAGCATCAGTTAATTTTGTGATAAAGGATACAAAGTTATTTTTGAATCTTCTATTTGCATTGTAACTAGTCCTATTAATGAAGGCATTAAATTTGTTGGGCATAGACATGGTAATGTTTATATGGTAGATTTGAATGATCTTTCCAAAATAAACATGCAATGCCTAGTAGCCTTAAATGCCAAGATTAATGAGACTAGTTGGCTTTGACATCGTAGGCTTGCATATATTAGCATGCATTCTCTTTCAAAACTCATTAAGAAGGAATTGATTATTGGTTTACCCAAATTGAACTTTGAAAAGGATAGAATTTATGATGCATGCCAACTAGGTAAACAAACAAGAGTTTTATTCAAATCTAAAAATATTGTTTCAACTTCTAGGCCATTAGAACTATTGCACATGAATTTATTTGGACCTACTAGAACTACTAGTCTAGGAGGAAAATGATATGATTTTGTAATTATTGATGATTTCTCTCGCTTTACATGAGTTTTCTTTTTGACACACAAGGATGAAATTTTTCAAGTTTTCTCTAAATTTTATTGAAAAATCACAAATAAGAAAGATTTTTCAATTCAAAATATTCGAAGTGATCATAGAATGAATTTGAAAATCAAGATTTTGAAAGGTTTTGTGATGAAAAAGAATAGGCCACAACTTTTCGGCACTTAGGACACCCCAACAAAATGGGGTAGTAGAAATAAAAAATAGAACTCTTGAAGAAATGGCCCGTCCCATGCTATGTGAAAGCAACCTTCCAAGATACTTTTGGACGAAAATAATTAACACGGCATGTTACATATTAAATCATGCTTTAATTAGATAAATTTTAAAGAAAATTTCCTATGAGCTTTGGAAAAGAAGAAAACCAAACATTGTATATTTTCATATTTTTGGTTGTCGATGTTTTATGTTAAATAATGGTAAAGAAAGACTAGAAAAATTTGATGCAAAATCTGATGAAGTAATTTTTCTTAGTTACTCCTCTTCTAGTAAAGCCTTTAGAGTTTTCAACAAAAAAACCTTAGTAGTAGAGGAGTCAATACATGTTGTCTTTGATGAAATTAACGATCTTCCTTCAAGGAAGAATGAAGGTTTTGATGATGCAGATCCTCTTATAGAAGGGATAAAGGAGATCACTCTAAAAGATTCAACAATTCAAGATGATGAAGAACATGAAGACAAACAGGATGAGGAAGGTGAATAACAACAAGAACAACCTCAAGGTACAAATAATCTATCCAAAAAATGGAGGTATGATCACAATCACCCCAAAGAACTAATCATTGGTGATCCTACACATGGTGTAAGAACTCGTTCTTCACTTAAAGATGCATTCAATCATTTTGCTTTTGTCTCTCATCTTGAACCTAAAACTATAGATGAAGCTGAAAAAGATTATAATTGGATTAATGCAATGCAAGAAGAACTTAATCAATTTGAAAGAAATAATGTATGGATTTAGTATCAAGATCTAAAAATTATTCAATAATTGACACAAAATGGGTATATAGGAATAAATTAGATGACCATGGAAATGTAATAAGAAATAAAGCAAGATTGATTGCAAAAGGTTATAATCAAGAAGAAGAAATTGATTTTGATGAGACTTTTGCACCTGTTGCTAGATTAGAGGTAATTAGACTTCTACTTGCATATGCTTGCTTTATAAAATTTAAATTATTTCAAATGGATGTCAAAAGTGCCTTTTTAAATGGATATATTGCTGAAGAAGTTTATGTAGAACAACCCCCAGATTTTGAAAATCATGCTTTTCCTAATCATGTTTTTAAATTAAATAAAGCTCTATATGATTTGAAACAAGCACCCAGGGCTTGGTATGAAAGGCTAAGCAAATTTTTACTTAATAATAATTTTTTAAGAGAAAATATAGACACAATCTTTTTATTAAAAGAAATCAAGATGATATATTAGTTATACAAATATATGTTGATGACATTATTTTTGGGTCTACTAATGAAACTCTTTGTCAAGATTTTGCAAAGCTCATGTAGGGGGAGTTCGAGATGAGCATGATGGGAGACTTACATTCTTCCTCGAACTTCAAATCAAACAAACAAAGGAAGGAATCTCCATCACCCAAAGCAAGTACACAAGAGAATTACTCAAAAGATTTAGAATGGAGAACTCCAAAGCAATTGGCACACCCATGAGCCCATCATGTAAGCTTGACAAGGATGAAGAACGTAAAAGTGTAGACTTAAAATTTTATAGACGCATGATTGGTTTTCTATTATATTTAACTGCTAGTAGACCTGATATTATGTTTAGTGTTTGTCTTTGTGCTCGCTTTCAATCAAATCCAAAAGAATCATACTTGAATGCAGTTAAAAGAATCCTTAGATATTTAAATGGTACACAAACTCTAGGACTATGATATTCTAAGGACTCATTAATTGACTTAATAGGATATTCAGATGTCGATTTTGCTGGATATAGATTAGATAAAAAAAGTACTAGTGAAACTTGCCAATTTCTTGGAGTTAACCTAATCTCTTGGTTTAGCAAGAAACAAAATTCGATAGCACCATCTACGGTCGAGGCCGAATACATTGCAGCCGAAAGTTGTTGTGTTCAAATCTTGTGGATTAAGCAACAACTCGAAGACTTTGGTATCAAACTTAATGAAACTCCCATAAGATGTGATAATACTAGTGCTATAAATCTCACTAAATATCCAATTCAATATTCTAGGTCAAAACATATTGAAATTAGACATCATTTCATAAGAGAACATGTCCGAAATAAAGACATAATTCTTGACTATGTTTGTACTGAAAAATAATTAGCTGACATCTTTACCAAGGCCTTAAGTGAAGATAGATTTTATGAAATTAGGAGAGAACTAGGAATCCTTGATCCATCTGCTTAAGTATCTCTCTGATTTCAAGGTATCACCACCAAAAATCTTTTTAGCTTAATTCTCATCTTTTCTTTTGAGCTCAAAAGCCCAAAATTATCATTTTCATAATCAATTTTTGGGTAAACATCCTTCTCTTAATGTTTCAATTTTTTTTTCAAAATTATTTCATCATTTTTCTGAATTTCTCTGTGCCATGAGTCGACCCCCAGGGTTGATCCTAGGGTAAACTTGTAATAATGACTAAATCCTTCGGGTGCTCTCTTTTTATTGAAAATCTCTCCTTGAGCCGACCCAACTCTCCACCTTCTTCCTTCCACCAAACCAAAAGTCTCCCTCTCTTCTTCCTCAAATCCAAGTTTTCTCTCAAGATCATTCTCCCACCATCTCACACCCTCTAAATCGCCCTCTTGGAACCAAGTTCCTCCCCTTCTCCTTCTTCATTTGGAGCGATTCAAGCTTACCCTAGACTCTACCAGTCTTCTCCAAATCGGCACATCACTTCTCCAAAATTCTTATCTTTCCACTAAAAATCCTTCATCTCTTCCTCACATTTGCTCTCCTAAGTTCCATGCTAGTCCTGCCTGTGCAAATGGCTCCCAAGATGAAGCTTCCACAGAGGAGAAAATCCGTTCGTGGGTTGGAGGAAAGTGTGCGCCGAAAGAGACTAGCAACCGAGACCACTTCTGCTTCAAACCCTGCTCCTGCTTCAGCTCCAGCTACAACCCGGTCACCAATCAACCCTAGTAAGGTACCCCTCTCCGATAGGAAAGTAGAGCCCAGAAAAAATATTGATTTCAATTTTTTTGAAAAAGAAGGGTTCACTATCGGATCAAAGATCAAGGACCAAAGTTAGAAATTTTACTGCTCCTTGAAAGAAAATACATATGTTGATCTTGTCAGAGAGTTTTATCTAAACTTGGGGTACAGCAATGAAACAGTAAAATCCACAGTGAAGGGTGTAGACATTAGCCTAGATCCTGTGCTTTTGGGGGAGATACTTCATTTACCTTATGAGGGGTACACCAACATGGAACTCCCAGTTAAAGAGGAAGGAATAAATGTTATCCTAGGGAGATCCTTCACTGGAAGTTTGAACAAATTAGAGGCAAAGATTCTTTCCATTGAGATAAGACTACTACACCACATGGTAACCAAATTATTTTTCCCTAGAAGTGGTAGACATGATCTTCTTTCTGGTCGGGACATCTGTATTATGTATCATGTGATTACACAAACCCCCCTGAACCTCCCTGCTTTGATGTTTGAGGCTATGAGAGAGACCTTGAACAGGTCCAAGGCACACTTGCCTTTTGGAATGGCTCTCACTTTAGTATTTAGGAGGTTCGGAGTTAGCTTTGAGGGGGAGGCTGTAGCTAAACTATCTCACTCTGACACTATCAACCATCATACATTGCACCGTATGGGATTTTCTAAAATTGATGGTGGTTGGACAAAAGGTGTGGAAGAGAGAGCTGAGGATAGAGCAGAGGAGGAAGGACCATCCTCACCCCTCCGTGATCACAAGGCAGTATCACCAGATATTCAGTTTGTTTCTGACCACGAGGCTGGTCCGTCAGAGTCTGCGAGGAGGCACACTTCAGTTCAGCAGCCGGACAGCAGAACACATCCTTCAGAGCTCAGATTGGCAGATGATCAGATTGAGATGATATCTCAACGAGTAGCCTCCATTATATCTCGACAGATTGGTACTTCAGTTTTTGCACAGGGATCGACATCTAAGGATGAATCTGATTAGACACTGATCCCTTATATTTTTACTATTTTTCAGATGATTACTGATCAGTCAATACGCATTGAGCAGCTTGAGGGTTGTATATTGAGACTGACTGGCAGAGTACTTGACTTGCAGGGGCAAGTGTTAGCTCTAGCCCATCCACAGCCGCATAAAGACATTACTGAGGTCTCAGACCTATCTACGGAGGTGGCCAGACTTCAAGGAGTCTTAGAGAGTGGTTTTGACTTCTTGAGGAGAGAGATTAGGGGCTCTAGTGAACATGCTTCTACTTAGTTCAGTGCCCTGATGCAGTCTGTCTCGAGAACTTTAAATCTTCTGGACACCATCAGACTCTCACTTGTAGTTCAATCCATAGCTTCTCAGGCTTCAGGATCTTCCCACCCCTCTTCTCGTGCTAGCACCTCTACCCGTGGCCGAGGCAGATGCGATCAAGGTCGAGCTTGTGGACATGATCCTACATCTCCTCACCCTATCTCTGATTCATCAGACTCCGATCCTTCCAGCCATGATATCTATTAGATCCAATGTAGTCTATCCTTTCTTTTGTTTTTGTCTAGGATCTATCTTGTGGGCTATGTAATGTGTTGACTGATTGACTCTTGGATAGTTTCTATCTATGAATTTTATACTCTAAGTTGACTCATATATATTGAAACACCTATGTATTCAGTCACTTTTTTGAATATATATATATAGATATTTTGACCTTCAATGAATATCTATGAATGTGATCAAATTGAATTGCTTTTAAAATAACTTATATTTATTGTGAAATACTATAAATTGTAATATCTTCTAAATGAGCAAATTGGTATATCTTTTACGTTTGTTATATTGAGGGGGAGTAAAATAATAAGCAATAGAAAAATAAGCAATCAAAGAAGGGAGCTAAAGAAATAAAATTGATCCCATCATAAAAGGGGAATAGAGAAAATATGTCCTTAAAAAGGGGAGTAGAGAATCTTCCTTGATGCTGTCAAAAAAGGGGAGTAGAGAATCAAAATCAAAATTGAGTAATAAGCAATAAAGAATGAGCAATAAGTAAATTGTCAGGCAAATGGGCACATGTGTCAAAGAATCATGTGCCAAAGAATCAAAATCATCAGCTTTTTTTCTTTTTTTTCAAGCAAATGAACTTATAAGCAAATTTCAAATTTATCTTCAAACTGCTTATGATACATTTCATTCAAATATTTGGCTATAATATTTAGGTGATGCATCTTCATAAATTTAAAATTCATGTTCAATACTTTATATATGCTTTTGCTCAAGTATTTTATCATCATCAAAAAGAGGGAGATTATTGCTCCTTGAATTGATTTTGATGATTACAAAGCATTTGAGGGGATTACTAATGATTTTGGCTTGAAAAAAGATTTATTGCATTTCAGAGGCAAAATCATAATTTTATCAAGACCTGATTCGGAAGCCTCAAGAGCAAGAACAAAAGATGTGCAATCTATTGGAGGCAATTTCAACATTTTTGGAAGTATATTTTGTAAGAAAATCAGGTTTATATTTTTGAGTCGACCCCCATGAGTCGACTCATGGCCAGAAGGGCTGAACGGCATGCAAAATTTGTTGGCTAGCACACTCTGTGAGTCGACCCCATGGGTCGACCCCTTAGCATGAGTCGACCCTATGAGTTGACCTCTGCTGCTCTGCATTCAAAATTACAGAACAGTCATTTTCTACTCTTTTCCACAGAGGTCGACCCCATGAGTCGACCCATGAGCATGAGTCGACCCTATGAGTCGACCCCTGTGACAAAAAATTTTTGCAACGGCTAGTTTTTAACCCATTTCAATTGTATTTAATGCTCATTTAATGTGCTCTAACGGCTCTATTTCAGCCCAGATTACTCTCCACCATTATTTGAAATTATATAAAGGGACTTAAAGGAGGGAATCAATATAAGAGAGTGATTTGAAAAAGGTTCTTCAAGCATTCATTTCAACCCTAAGCAAGAGCCCACTTAAAAAGGTCGAGAAGCTTTTATTTCAAGTTCACCAACTCCTCAAGAGCTCATTCAAATCTCCAACCATCTTGAGAAAATCAGAAAGAGCTTCCTTCTAATTGTGTAAAGTATATTTAAAGCTTTATTCGCTCATTAAAAGAGCTTCATCTGTATTTCTGTGCAATTAACTGTAATACTCTTTTTTGAGTTGTTGTTTTTGTTTTGGAAGGATTTCAGAACGTAGAAAGGTTGATCCGAACCTTGAATCGGATTGTATTGGGTTGGCTTGTACCCGAAAAATAAGTGTTCTAGCTTGGGATAGCTAGAGTCGGAGGTTCCAACGATTGTATTCAGGTTGAATATAGTTTAGTCGATTTGAATTCTCAAGTAGGAGCTTGAGGAGTGGATGTAGGTGCAAGGTTGGCACCGAACCACTATAAATCTTCTTATTTGTGTTGTGCTTACTTGCTCTCCTTTTAAATTTTTTTATCCTCTTGCATTCTTGCACCAACTTCTACACCTTGCAAAAATTATACTCTCTATACTTATCTTGCTCATTGTTAAATAATCTTTATAGTTGTAAGTTAAGTTTAAATTTTTAAAAATCTAATTCATCCCCCCCTCTTGGGTTGCATAGCTGGGCAACACCCTATATCAGGGCAACCTTATACCAGCACAAGATCAATATTAAACTATTTAAACTTTCAGATCTAATATGAAAATCAGATTAAACATATCATGAAGAACCAGTGGCTCTGATACCGCTGTTAGAAAATGGATAGACTAGCATGCATAAATTTCAAAATAATTTTGAAATAGTAGCGAAAATGGATCTAAGTTAAACCTTTTAACCCCACACATAATATATCTAATCTATATCTACCCGAGTCCTGGATCTAAATCATACATATAATCTAAAATAAAATAAAAAAAATGAGATCATATCTCAATACCTTGCGCGGGTTGAAATACATCGCAATCGATGATCATAAATCTGAAGATTCTTGAGCCGCACATGCATCTGAACTTTATAGGTATCCATCGAGATCAATCTTGAACCTTTCTTTTCATTCTTGATCTACCTTCTTCAAGATGAATCTCAGCCTTTTGGATCTTTGATCAACCGTTGATTTTTGTCTACGATGTCAACACTTGAACTGTAACCTATCTCCTTTTTTCTTAATATAGAAGAGATCACCCAACACTTGGGCATGTGGGAAGGTGGGATGCCCAACCCTAGGGTGTTGGAGAGAGAGAGGAGAAGGAAAGGATGGCGTGGAGATGGGAAGGAGGTTTAGATCTGAATTCATAATTCAATAATTTCATAAATCCTAGAAGACTATCTCTTAAATAGATCTTTTTTTGGTTCCAAATCAATCTTCAAGCAGGCTAAAAAGGTTAGTCCTTATCTCATAACATCTCTTGTCTTTTAATTTAATTTTCTTCCTAAGAAAATTAGATCCAGTTGGAAAGGCCCACACCCTATATGACAAGTAGAAGGAGCGCCCACATCTTATAAAGTAAGGTGAGGAGGTGCCCCTCATCCCATAAGGCAAGTAGAGGGGGCGCCAACCTTTGGCGCACCTTAGGGTTTTTGTGCACACAAGAGAGGGGGCATAGCCCCACTCTCTTTCTCTCCACGCCAACTCCAAAGGGGCATGCACCCCTTGGACATTCCAAAAAAGAAAAGGAGGCATGTGCCTCCTCTCCTCTTCTCTTTCCAAAAATGATCCTTACCAAAAATAAAATTTCAAGGGAGAAAATAAGGAGATTTATTTGCCAATTAATTGGCTTGATCCAATTTTTTTGGGCCCTCAAATAGGTGCCCCTGTAAATCCAAATCAAAGTGGATCTAGATTAGGTTCAAGGCTATAGACTTGATCCAATCCTTATCTAATAAGAAATCTAAGTCCGGAGAAGAATTGGGTTTAACCATGTGCTAGCATGGTTCTCCTAAACTCAATAGGATTTCACTAACTCCTAATCCAATTAGAACTACATAAGTCCAATTGGTTAATTTCAGATAAAATCTCTTAATGTGTGACCCCATATATTTTATTCTATCTGATAGTAAAATATATTGTGATCTCCATCACAATATCATCGAAACTTCTTTCGATGGATTGAAATAATTTCAACTTTGCCCTTCGAGGGTCATCGATCATCAAGACGATGTCCAATGAATCCCACAATCCACTAGTGACATCTAGCAATATGTAGTAGCAATCTCATAAAATAAAAGTATGAACCTCTAGATGCAGTTATCGTGTGATTTAGTTCTTCTATCATGAGTCCCGACTTGATGGAGGTCATGGAGAACTCGTCAAACCTCATCATCAGTCATATGCTAGATTGACTCGACTTGGGTTCACTTGTGAATCCCGTGAAATTTTTTTTTCAGTATTCACACTTGCTTTAGCCAAAATCTTTCAAAACTCAGTCTTGCAAATTGTATAGGACTTCTCTTTTTCTATTGTCACGCCCCTGGCCCGAGATCGCGAGCAAGAGGTCGCGGCAATCGCCGCATACTTATGAAGAACTCTCTCCATAAGCATGCAAGGCATCTCATCACGATATCAATGCATCACAGCAGAATAAATTCAAATAATTATTATTCAATTTTAATTCAAGTAATTAAATCAAATATCTTACATCCAATAAAATTTTACTAAAAATAAAACAATAGATCTAAGTTCAATGAAGTTGACAATGCTAAATCTCGCCTCTAAAAGCTCTGTCCCAATATTTCTTCCTACGCTCATAATTAATTATCTGAATCTGAAAAATAGAAAGAAAGATAATGAACTAGACAGCCCAATAAGTAACAAATATCTCAATTAGATATTTTAGATATTATATAATTTTCAAGAACAATACTGCAAATAAACATAAAAATATATTTCATGCTGATTTTATACAAATCCAATCTTTTCAAATATTCATATATAATATAATCATAAATTCGATTCGATTCAAAACACTCGTAACTCAACAGCCTCGACTATGACCAACGTTTAACCCCCATTGGCGGGGTCCACTGAATAGCAGCGCATAACTCCCACTGGCAAGGTCCACAAACACCAGCGTACAACTCCCACTGGTAGGGTCCACTAAATACCAGCGCACAACCCCCACTGACAGGGTCCACTGAGTACCAACGTATGATCCCCACTGGCGGGGCCCACTGAAACATAGTTAGGCTGAGAGCATAAATCCGATCTGTATCAAAACACTTTTGTATCATAATATATCATAATTTTTTACTGAACATGTGCATAATCGATGTACCATAATATTTCAAAAGTACTTTTCTTTTAAAATATAATTTCATAAATCATGCATAATTTCAGAGAATAATTATTTATTTTCAGAATAAATATGAAATATCTCGAGAAGATGATTCATTACTTACCTTTCACAGAGCACTGAATGAATAGATTGACTAACTTCTAGGAGATTCTTCAGTGCCTATTATTCAAAATTATATTTTTATATTAATTTTAATTCAAAATTAAATCTAAACAAATTCCAAATCAAAACCTCACTTAAAATCAGACTCTTCCCTAAACTCGTTCAAAATCATCAAAATGAAGCCTTTCACTACGCTAATCTTAGAAGGATAACTTTGGAGAGAGAAATCCATCAAGAGAGAGAAACAATCTAGAGAGAGAAAGTAGAGAGAGAAAGTCCAATTCTAGAGAGAGAAAATAAGGGTTCAGACTGAAAGAAGAGAGAGAAGAGAGAGAAACTCTCTATCATTTTTATTTTATTATTTATTTATTTATTTATTTTTTCTTTTCTTTTTTTTCTTTTCTTTTTTCCTTTTTCCTTTTTCCTTTTTTTCTTTTCTTTTTCCTTTTTCCTTTTCTTTTTCTTTTTTTCTTCCTTCTTCTACTTCTTCCCGTGGCCTCCCCTGGGTGAAAAAAAATGAAACAGGGGACTGAATGGTCCCCTCATACAGTTGGCCAACCGACGATCGACCGGCACGGGAATGGCTGGCAGTCGAAGAAGAGTGCACCGCCATCCCAAGGGTCCCAAACTGATGGCCGGCGATGACCACCGACGTCTGAAAACCAAAAAAAATTGAAACCTCTCCCACGACAAAATCTGACGACTTCGATCACCGACGAGCGTGCACACCGGCATGGGAAGGAAGGGAGAGCAAAGAGGAAGAGAACCACATGCTTATCTCGAGCTCTAGTGAGCTCTTCGGTGAGGAATTGCGGTGGGCACGGTGATGGTTTCTACGAGCGATTTCAGACGATCTTCGCCGTTTCGCTCCAGGATTTTTTGGTAGAAAGAAGGGAGAAGGGTCTCCCCTTTAAATAGAACCGGAGGAGAGGAGTTTGACTCCTCTCCGATGAGGTTTCTGACTCCGATTAGGAGCCGGTCAGGAGAAGAAGACTCCCTGCGGGAGTCTTCTTCATTTTTTTTTGTGGGCTGGGTTTAAGGCCCAATGGGCTGGATGTTACATCTATCAAGATTGATGGATTCCATCTAGGTGCATCCTACTCCTAATAATGAATCTGAACCAACTATAGCCAACATACACAGTAAGGATCCAAATGGTTAGGGATCAAGAGAACATGCAGTCAAACTCAATATCCTTACTGTGAATAGCCGATGACACTGTAGGTCAAAAGACCACTCATACCAGTACAGTATCGAGACAACCATTGATGAGTGAGTAGACATCCAAATAGTTTTTTATGTTGGTCATACTCAGTGCAATTTGTTCTCTAACAACCACCTACACTCTCACCTCAGTATCCCTATACTGCAGATCCGAGACTCATCTGTCCAGAAGAGAGGTGATTCATGCATCGATCTTAAATGGATTGATCACTATCCTCCGTGATGATCATTTGATCAGGAGCATTTAGAAACTAACCACTAATAATATATCTCTCAAATTCTCAATACCTTTAAAAATATACAAAATCATCTTTGTTAATTTTTAAGATAAATTATGGACATATAAACATGATTGAAATAAAAATACTCTTTATTAATAATCAAAGTATTATAAGTATAAAGTTAAGTCCTAGAATTATAAAATATGTCAGTCAACAATTAGCTTCTAGGACACTCATCTAACAGTTCACTCCCCTTATTAGGAGTGACCGATCCCTTATTGACCGTCACGACCTCCATGCACACTTCATCATATCAAGAACCATCTACATAAGGATCAAAAAATCAAGCTAGAGAATGAACCAAACTATGGATTCTTGTACACAAGGTATCATGGTGATCTCAGATCTAAAGATGACTTGCACAACTCCCATTAGAGAATGACCTGCTGACATATAAATAAAACTCTATTAGATATTTTCTTATAAGTCAATTCAGTAAACTCATTCTCTAATGAGCATCCACATCCTTGTATTAGTATCACTACATAAGTGGTTGTGAGATTAACCACCCTCTCCATCGAGCATACATAGGATGTGCCAGTCTTATCGGTATCATCGATCTCTGATTCAATGAACCAACGATTGAAAATATTTTAGATTAGGGCTATCAAGGATTTAGGTCTCACTGACATGATCTCATCATAACCCTAAAACTATTGTCCTAATCTATAAGGTTCATTATAATCTTAAACAAGTATAAGATACAACATATAATGAATCAAAGTGTCTAATTTTATTAATAAATAATATCAAATACATGAGTTTGAAAGATAAAATATAAAAAAATATTCTATTGCATCATATATACGATTGGCTTATAAGGCATTATTCTTTCAATCTTTCACTTGTACTAAAGCCAATCACCCCTATACTTGATGCCTATGCAATCTAGATGGCGGTCAAACTGCTGTAATGATAAGACCTTAATGAATGGATCTACTATATTATTCTTGGTGTCAACTCGCTCTACAATCACATCGTATCTTTCGACTATCTTTTGAATGAGGTAGAACCACCTTAGGATGTGCTTGGATTTGTGATGAGACCTTCATTCCTTAGCTTGAGCAACTGTCCCAGTATTGTCATAATAAAGAGGTATCGATTGTTCAATTTCAGGAATCATACCCAACTCTGAGATAAATTTTTTCATCCAGATGACCTCCTTAGCAGCCTCACTAGCAGCTATATGCTCGGTCTCAGTGACTGAATCAGCAACAGTTTGCTATTTAAAATTTTTCCAACTCATTGCACCACCATACGGGTGAACACATATCCAAATATAGATTTGCTATCATCCAGATTAGATTGAAAATTAGAATTTGTGAAGCCTTTCAGTTTCAAATCAGATCCACCATATATAAGAAAAATATCTCTAGTCCTTCTTAAGTACTTAAGAATATTTTTCATAGCTTTTCAATGATCCTCCATTGGATCTGTCTGAAATCTGCTCATAATGTTCAAGATATAAACCACATCAGGTTTGGTACATAGCATAGCATACATAATCGATTCTACAGTCGAAGCATAAAGAATAGAACTCATTCTATTTTTCTCTTCAGGTGTCTTAGGAGACATCTTCTTAGAGAGTTGTATGTCATGACTCATGGGTAAGTAACCTCTTTTACTTTTTTCCATGTTGAATCTCTTCAACATAAGATCTATATACCTAGACTGAGTCAAGCCAAGCATCCTTTTCGATCTATCCCTATAGATCTTTATACTAAGTATATAGGATGCTTCACCCAAGTCTTTCATGAAAAACTTTTATGATAGCCAGGTCTTGATCGATTGCAACATACGGATATCATTCCTAATAAGCAATATATCATCCACAAACAAGATCAAGAAGATAATGGCACTCTCACTTATCTTCTTGTACACACATGATTCATCTACATTTTTGATAAAGCCAAATGATTTGACTGTCTCATTAAAATGAATGTTCCAACTCCTCGATGCCTGCTTTAATTCATAAAAGAATTTTTTTAGCTTGCATACTTGATTTACCCTCCTATTGGAGATAAATCTCTCTGGCTGAGTCATATAGACTTCTTCCTCAAGATTTTTATTGAGAAAAGTAATCTTGACATCCATCTGTCAGATCTCATAGTCATGGTATGCAGCTATAGCAAGCATGATCTGAATAGACTTCAGTATGGCTATAGACAAAAAAATTTCTTCATAGTCAACACCTTGCCTTTGTCTGAAACCATTTGCCACCAGTCTGACCTTATAGGTCTCTACCTAGCCATCTGCTTCAATCTTCTTCTTGAAGATCCATTTGCAGTCTATTAGGATCACATCCTCAGGTGCATCAAACAAAGTCTAAATTTGGTTGGCATACATTGAGTTCATTTCGAATTTCATGGTCTCAAGCTATCTATCAGAGTCACAGCTCATGACTACTTCCGAATAGGCTAGGTCGTGGAATCATCATTCTCAATGATGTGGGATGAGTTATTATGCTCAATAACAAACTCATACCTGAGTGGTACATTACGTACTTTATCTGACCTTTGGAGAAGAGGTGTGTGTTGTGGTTGTACCTCAACAATGGGCACATCAGGTTAAGGATCAACTTGTGAACTTTCCATATGTTGTTTCTGGATAGACTGTAGGTCTTGAACTTCCTCAAGCTCAACTGTCCTCCCATTGCCCCCTTCTTGGATGAACTCTTTCTCCAAAAAAGTGGCATGTCTACTAACAAACACTTTTTGTTGAGTAGGATAATAGAAGTAGTATCCTATACCCTCCTTAGAATAACCTACAAATCTATATTCATCCGACCTAGCACTTAGCTTATGTCCTTCAGTATTTCTGACATAAGTAGGACAGTCCCAAATCTTAAGATACTTAAGATTAGATTTTCTACCTCTCCATATATTATATGGTGTACTAGGCATAGATTTACAAGATATCCTGTTTAAAACATGTGTGGCAGTCTCTAAGGCATGGCTCCAGAAAAAGATCGAAAGATCTGTGAAGCACATCATCGACCGCACCATATCTAATAAGGTGTGATTCTTTTTTTCTATGATACCATTTAATTATGGAGTGTAAGGTATCCATTGAGAGAGAATTTTATTTTTCTTTAAATGATCAAGAAACTTACTAGTTAAGTATTCTCCTCCTCGATCAGATCAAAGAGCCTTGATACTCTTACTAGTTTGTTTCTCAACCTTTTTTGGTACTCCTTAAACTTATCAAAAGATTCGAATTTGTATTTCAATAAATACATATATCCAAATCTAGATAAATTATTAGTAAATATGATGAAGTAGGAGTATCCATCTCTGGATTGAGTCGATATTGGACTATAAATATCAGTATGTACAAGATCCAAAATATCACTCACCCTATCTTCATGTCTAGTAAATAGAGTCGTGGTCATCTTATCCATGAGATAAAATTTATAAGTTTCATATGATTTAAAATCATAAGGATCAAAGAACTTTTTTTTATATAACTTGTTAATCCTTAACTCATTGATATGACCAAGTCGGCAGTACCAGAGATATGTGACATTCACATCTTCTCTCTTTCTTTTTTTTATTTGATTAACATGAAGAATATTATCATTAAGTAACAAGAATGAAAGATCATTATCTAAAAAGCATTACCATAACATTCATTAGATAAATAAATAGAGCAACCATTGCCTTTTCTTTTTATTTCAAAATCTTGTTCCAGTAATACAAATACAAAAATAATATTTCTAACAATATTTGGAACATAGTAACAGTCTTTCAATTTCAAAATTTTGCCCGAAGGCAACTTCAACAGTCTAATTCTTATGGCTTCGGCCTGGATGGACTCTTCACTAGCGTCGAACAGTACGAAGCCACCTTCATTCAAAATTCTTATATCCTACAGACCCTGCAATGATTTACAAATGTGTGAACTACAGGTGGTATCTAATACCTAAGAATCTGAAGTAGAAGTACTTAATGATAAGTTTATTTGTATCATATACAAATTTTTAGCAACACTTACTTTCTTGTGCTTCAAACTTGCAAGGTATTCCTCACAGTTCCTCTTTCAGTGCCCTTCCTTACCGCACTGATAACAAGTACTCTTGGCGGAAACCTTCTTCGCCTTCTTCTTCAAGATGCTAGTTTTAGGGTACATCTTTTTCTTAGAATCCTTCCTATCTTTTTTCTTGAAAATCTTATCTATAAGAAGAACAGGAGCCTTATCACCTTTGAAATGGCTCTCTGCTGTCTTCAACATATTGAGTAGCTCAGGCAACTTGACGTTCAGTTTGTTCATATGATAATTTATGACAAACTATGAGAAAGAATCAAGGAGTGATTACAAGATCAAATCTTGACTAAGCTCACCATTCATTATAAAACCCAACTATCTCGAATGAGTGATTAGATCGATCATCTTCAGGACATGAGTTTGTACGGACGTGCCTTCACTCATCCTAATACGGAACAACTATTTAGATATCTCATATCAGCAGTCCAACTTTGTTCTTTATATAACTCCTTCAGATTAAGGAGTATGGAAGGAATATCCATACCTTCATGTTGCCTCTAAAGCTCATTGCTCATAGAGGCAAGCATGACACATTTGATAGTAACATTGTCATCTTGCCATATCTTGTATGTGGCCCTTTCCTCCTTAGTTGCATCTTCACCGATCGAATCAGATGCAGGAGTATCCAAAATGTAGGAGACTTTCTCCTGTGTTAGAATAATTCTCAGATTTCTCAACCAATCCATATAATTGGGTCCGATCAACTTGTTGGCATCAAGTTTGCCATGCAGTAAAAGTGAGGATACCATTATGCAGATTAATCTACCAGTACAAGAGCATAATATAAGTAAACAACTCATGATGACATACACAACTAGATTTGGACTTTTATCTAATTGTTACTTTCATTATTTTATCAAATGCCAAAGTCCTCTCCTATGATAAATGAGAAATCCTATTGGTTTTCTTAGTGGGGTTGAGATCTTAATTTCTCACAAAAGGTCATGTGGTTGCACAACAAATCTTCATGAGTTTAAAGGTTGAAAACTCCTTTCCAATTGCATCTTATGTAACTTTCAACATCTTTCCATCTTTAAAATATTTATAGCCTAATGGTTGCACAACAAACTATAATATTTTAGTTAAGTTAGACCTTTCATTACCATACAGTTATATTTGAATGATGCTGCCCTTGTGGTTGCACAATGAAGCAACGTATCCAAAATACTGTAAGCATCAAATATGCACTAAGATAATCCCACATCAATCTCCATAGGAAGCTTTGTGGTTGCACAACAAACTCACTATAGTTCTTGATATGATATTGGCTTAAGCATGAAGGAAGGCATATATAGTGTCTACATCACTAAGCAATCCAAACTTGAAACTCAATAGACCAGATTGGTCAGATAAGTAGGTGGGAGGCTCTCCGATACTTTTTTTAGACACCAACAACTTGGTCAAGAAAGCAAATAGACCTAATTACAAAATCACCTTTGACACTTTTCTTAGACACCAACTGATCAATGAATCTGACATTCGGTTAGCAAGTGAATCCCGATACTACAACTTAATATAATTTTTAATGAGGGTTTTAAAATGGTCCCATGCATATCCTAACATTTACATATTGGGAATAGTGTCCCAAAGCCAATCGTCAGCTTGTTGACGGTTGTGCTCTTTCTTGTATTAGTACATAAATTATAAATTAAATAAAAGTTATTTTGATATTTTTTCATCATAAATTATTTCATCTTCTAATGAACTCCTATGTTGTGATGAAGTTCTTAGGACTATTTAGACTTGACAAAGGAGGATTTGTCGTTTAGTCCTTAAACCTGTTCATGACCAAATGATATGTTGTTACCAAGGACAACAATGTTTATCAAGCATAGGTCATTGTGTGCCATATGGATTGGTTGTCCTCTTAACCAAGGAGTGTGAAGACACTGGTATGGCATACAGGTGAGATATAAGGATACATCTGCACTGAACGTGACCGACTCTGGAGCTTTTTCTACTGTCAAGATTTGCTTCGATGGGATATGGGTATAACTGTCCCTCCGACCTGAGACTGCCACAGTGACTTGCAAGCAACTCACTGCACTTAGGCACTGGACTACCTGAATTTCTAATTCAGTGATGGAAGGCTGCTGGGTGTAGTCAAGTACTTGACTTGTCGGTGTGTGTGTCAAGATGGGATTGACCCCTCCAGTTCAGGAGCTGTGTACAGTCATGTTTCAATTTAACAAAATCTTGACTAAGATAGTCCTAGTGAGGAGTCACAGGACTGATTGAGTTGAGCACGATTCGGATGATCTGATCAGGGTTGATAGTTTAATCCTGAGTCATCCTATACACAGGGGTCAAAAGGGATGAATTATACAGTAACCATATTCACGTAGGTTCTGAATGTTGCGATTGTGACTATTCGATCTATCTGGATGTCAGGTACCATTGCTAGATGATCACTTCGATTAGTATAGGAATTGGTTCCTATGCTACCGACTTAGGTTCGAGCCTGCGGGGTCACACACATTAGAGGTTCCTATTTGATCTGATGGCTGGTGAAGAGTCCCACTGGACTGAGACTCTTCGACCAAGAGTTCTAATGCTTGGGGACTCGATGATTGAGAATCAAAATTCTCTGATCACAAGTTTCACACATTTTGGGTATCGGGGTCAAGAGTCCCACTGGTTTGGGACTCTTCGATCAAGGTTTCATATCAATGGACTTTGATGTCCGATTGCCCATCGAATTTGACTCAGTATTTATGAGAGATTTAATTAATAATTTGATCACTAATTAACTCAATTTGATTGAGTAATTATTTTTGGATCAAGTCCAATTGAATTGGATTCAGTTGGGTTTAACCCGATTAGGTTAAGAGTTGACCTAATCGCCGAGGTGGTTTGGTCCCTGATCTGATCAGGCGTTGGGCTTAGTCAATTTTTGATTTGATTAAGATTTTATTGAGCTTAATTAAGCCTAATTATATTGGGTTTAACTTAGTCTAATTGTGCCTAACCTATTTTGATAAAGTTGGTTCAATTAGATTGGTTTAAAAATTTCAAACCATTTTGACTTATCTCCCTGTGCCACCTCACCTCACTTGCGCCCATTTGAATTCATGAGAAATGAGTTCTCATGAATTTTCTCCCATGCAGAAGCCTTCCCACGCCCTCCTGTGTGCACCATTTTGAGTGGATAAAGATGGTTGGTTGGCCATTCAAATTCAAATGATGTTTGAATTTGAATGGACAACTAATTTCATGTGCCACCTTATCCACTTATGCGCCCCATTCACTATACGAGAAAAGATTTCTCGTGTAAACTCTCTACGCCCCTTCTCTTCTCACACCTTGAGTGGATAAGGATAGGTTGGTTGGCATTTGAATTCAAATTCGATTTGAATTCAAGTGAGCAACCACCTGGCTTTATCCTCTTACGTAGTGAAAATGTTGAGAAGACGCGGTCTTGCACCGTTTTAAAAGGAATGAGAAAGTGGGGCATGCGCTAATCTGATCCTCGAGAGAAAAGGGGGCATGAGAAAGGCCTTCTGCGTGAGAAAAGAAAAGAAAAGAAAAGAAGAGAGAAAGGGTGTAGGATTTTTTATGAGTACCCTAGGATTTTTGCCTAGGGTTCGAAAAGTGAGAAGGTGAGCTACGAGTGTCGTGAGTCCACCAAACTTCAGGAAGAGCTTCATCTACCTCTCTACTATCTCTGTTGATGATCCAAAGTATTTGAGGAATCAGCAGACACCGATCGAAGGAGTTCGATAAGCATCAGCCGTCGAAAGGGTTTTGCAATGAACTAACATTTGTTAGGAGCCGATCAGATCGGGAGCTTCATATGGATGATCTGCAGAGGTCAGACACACTGTGTGGCTATATTACGATGATCAAACCATCCCGACGGTGATCAGACTGCGACAATCAACTATCCGCACGAAGGTAATGTGTTTTGAACACATAACAATAAAATATTTACTGTAGAAGTTTAAATTTTAAATTTAAATATATGCTATATATATCATATTTAGATCCTTGTGTAGGGTTAATATATATTAATTAATTAGATTAATTAATAATTTCTACTGTAAAATTATAATTTTAAAAAAGTTTTAAAATTACCGTTTTATCCCTGTACTGAAATTTCACTTCAAATGGTATCAGAGCAGGTCCTAAAATATGATATACATTTGCATGCATAGATTAAGCAGTAATCTAAAAGTTTAAATTTGAAATTTAAATTTGGATTTTGAAATTTAAAATTTGAATTTTGAATTTTAAAATTCAAAATTCAAAATTTAAAAATTTGAAATTCAAAAATTGAAATTTGGTTGAAATTTTAAATTTAAAATTTAAAATTTAAAATTCAAAAATTTAAAATTTGAAATTTGTTTGAAATTTAAAATTTAAAATTTGAAATTTAAATTTTGAAATTGGTATATTTAGATATACTTGATCCAAGTAGCAAGTAGTCTAATTGGGTTGGTTGCCATGGTCGTCCGATCATAGGAGAAAAGTAGAGTTTAAAGGTTCTCTCTTTCCATTCGATGGGGTTCTCCTATGGCGATAGGGGTGCCGATGCGATTATATCCCATGCAGATGAAGCAGCGAAAGGACTTAATTGTAAAGGTTCAATTGTAGAATTTATCATGAATGTGTTAGATTAGATCTAAAAAATATTCATGATTTATTTTGATTGAGTTATTTTCTGTTATGTAATTAACAATAGGATTGCTGTTTATGAAATGTGCTGATTTGTTTGTAAAATGAGTCAACACATTTGGTGAACAGAAAATAAAATCTTTCAAATTTAAAAATTATTTTCAAAATGCCAAACCCTGACCAATCAGCCCAAATACTTAATTAAAAGAATTAAGTGTTGTCTAGTTGGTCTAGAATTGTGAATTAAGATCTAAGACAATTGCATAAACTTGTGAGTCAATGGGTTAGATGGATTAGATCCATAATTGGGTTAGACCTAAGGTTAGCTTAAAGAAATGGACTAAATTAGAGTAATTGGTCAAATCTAATCAAAAATTGAATTAGATTAGGTCAAGGACACTCTAGACTCAACTCCAATAGTTGTAGTTGAATGGGTCCATGTCTTTAACTAGACCATGATGGACTTAATTCATGGCTACGCGGTGGAATCCTATTTACTAAGTTGATCAAATTAAAACTAATGAACCGGTTGGTGTCTAAGGTAAGTTCGGCAGTCTGACCAGTGGTTTTTAACTGGAAGCTACTCGCATTGATTCGATCTCTGACGAGTTGATGGCATATCCCTTCCACTGATCTCACTTATCTGGCCAACTTGATGAGTTAGGTTTTGATTAGATCACTTGATGATTAGGGCTCACCCATGTCATTAGGTAAATCAGTGTGACTGATTTAGGTGCTCCTAATGCCGGCTTTAATTATACTTAAAATATATTAGATTTAATTGGATATAGTGATTCAGATTTTATTGGTTATTTCTTAGATAGGAAGAGTACAAGTGATACATGTCAATTTCTAGGGGTAAATTTGGTCTCATGGTTTAGCAAGAAACAAAATTCAGTAGCCTTATCTATGATAGAAGCTGAATACATTACTACTGGGAGTTGTTATTACGGAAAAAGATATATTTTATTGCATCATTCTTGGTCTTGAAATTTAGAAAATTCAATTTTGTGCCAGACTGAGTCAGCTAACATTTTTCTTCATGAAAAACTTAGCCAACCCAGTACTCAGTCGAGTCAAAATTAATCTTAGTCGACTAAGTTGTCAGAAATCCTATTTTTAAACAAGATTTTTCATGGGATCGTGGCTGTTCATCTTTCATTTATTTCTGAGCCGACCCACCAAAAGAACCCTAGGAACCCTAAAATCCATCCTCTAAAATCCTAATCCACTGCAAATTGAGGAGGGATTTGTATCTATGGCGCCCAGGAAGCAAGTTTCTATGCATCTCCACTTTTCATTGTCTCGAATTCACGGAGAAGAATGTTAGACCAAGCATCGTTTAGATCGCTCTGGGCCATCTCAGTTCACTCCGCCTCCTCCTTCGGTAGCCTCCGCTCATCCTCCTTTAGCCGTTCCTCCTCCTACTGCTTATGTTCCACCATCTTCATCGCCTCCAGTGCAGTTTACTCCACCCCCTAGCACTGCCCACTCCATCTCTTGGAAAAGTCATCCATTTCTCTTTAAGACCAGTGACAACATGAAGAAAAATTGATTTTGGATTCTTGGAGAAGGAAGGTTTTGAGATTGGTGAGTGTCTAAAATTTCAAGGTTGGGACTTTTTATATTCTCTAAATCTGCCCACATATCTTAATCTTGTGAGAGAGTTTTATGGGAGTGCAAAAATTAAGGCAAAATCCTTTGAATCTGAAGTAAAGGGTGTTAAGATTAATTTATCTGCTGAAAAATTGGAAGAATTGCTGAGGGCACCCATTGAAGGGGCTGAAAGATTGGATGATCGTGCTAGTGGACTGCGACTGCTTTTTGGGAGAGATAATGCTGTGGATTTTGAGGAGATTCTTAGTAAGCATTTGTCTACTAAACACCGGTTGCTCTACCATATGATTTGTAAGATTCTTATCCCCCGAATTGGTAGGTTTGATTATGTGACAAGAAATAATGTTGCAATTATGTACCACATTTTAAAGAGAAAAAAGTTCAATCTCCCAGTAGTTATGTTGAGGATCATGCAAGAGGCATAGTCGAGAGCCAAGTCGGCTCTTCCCTATGGCATGTTTCTTATCTTGGTATTTTAAGATTTTGATGTTTTTGTGGAAGGAGAATCTTTGATGAGCCTAAAGCATTATGACACCTATAATGAAAAGTCATTGAAATGGATGGGGTATAGAAAGATTGAAAGACAATGGACCAAGGTTGATGAGGAAAAAGAAGGTCGAAGTGTGCCAGAGCTTGTGCCACATTCTGCAAGTTCATTTTTCGGCCAGTGCCTCCTGTGCCAATTCGACTCGAGGAGGATCAGATTGAGGATATTGTGCAGCGGGTTATTGCTCGGATGAGGAACGTTGTTTGAGAGGTGTTTATTGAGTAGCGTTCTTCCATGTCTATGGATTCATCCTTCTCAGCCCCTCTTGACCCGCACCTTAGACTAGGCTGCATGCAGTTTCATCTTTTTTAAGCTTAAGCCCTTTTTATTGCTTGTTGTTTAAGCTCCTTTTGGATCTATAATGTATGCCTCCTTTTTCTTCGGACTCCAGATCAAGCAATCAAATGAGGAGATCTTCATCAACTAAAGCAAGTTCATCAAGAAAATGTTAAGAAAATTTAGGATGGAGAATGTCAGAGGAAGTGGCACACCTATGAGCTTAAGTTGCAAGCTTGATCAAAATTCAAAAGAAAAAATAGTGGATCCCAAACTATATTGAGGTATGATTGGATCATTACTTTATTTAACTGCAAGTAGGTCGGATATAATGTTGAGCATTTACATGTGTGTACGTTATCAATCAAATCCTAAAGAATCTCATGTAGTTGTAGTTAAAAGAATATTTAAGTATTTAATAAATACTCAAGATGTTGATTTATGGTACTTAAAACATATTAGATTTAATTGGATATAGTGATTCAGATTTTATTTGTTATTGCTTAGATAGGAAGAGTACAAGTGATACATGTCAATTTCTAGGGATGAATTTAGTCTCATGGTTTAGCAAGAAACAAAACTCAGTAGCCTTGTCTATGATAGAAGCTGAATGCATTGCTACTGGGAGTTGTTATTATGGGAAAAGATATATTTTATTGCATCATTCTTGGTTTTGAAACTTAAAAAATTTAGTTTTGTGTCGGATTGAGCTGGCTAACATTTTTCTTCATGAAAAACTTAGCCGACTCAAAATTAATCTGAGTCGACTAAGTTGTCGGAAATCCTATTTTTAAATAAGATTTTTCATGGGACTGTGGCTATTCATCTTTCATTTATTTCTGAGCCAACCCACCATCAGAACCCTAGGAACCCTAAAATCCATCCTTTAGAATCCTAATCCACTGCAAATTGAGGAGGGATTTGGATCTATGGTGCCCAGGAAGCAAGTTTCTATGCATCCCCACTTTTCATCGTCTCGAATTCATGAAGAAGAATGTTAGACCAAGCATCGTTTAGATCGCTCTGAGCCATCTGAGTTCGCTTCACCTCCTCCTTCGGTAGCCTCCACTCATCCTCCTTTAGCCGTTCCTCCTCCTCCAGCTGCTTATGTTCTACTATCTTCATCGCCTCCAGTGCAGTTTACTCCACCCCCAGCGCTACCCACACCATCTCTTGGAAAAGTGATCCCTTTCTCTTTAAGAGCAGTGACAACATGAAGAAAAATTGATTTTAGATTCTTGAAGGAAGGTTGTGAGATTGGTGAGTGTCTAAAATTTCAAGCTTGGGACATTTTATATTCTCTGAATCTGGCCACATATCCTAATCTTATGAGAGAGTTTTATGGGAGTGCAAAAATTAAAAAAAAATCCTTTGAATCTGAAGTAAAGCATGTTAAGATTAATTTATTTGCTAAAAAATTGGAAGAATTGCTGAGGGCACCCTCTAAAGGGGCTGAAAGATTGGATGATCGTGCTAGTGGGTTGCGACTGCTTTTTAGGAGAGATGATGCTGTGGATTTTGAGGAGATTCTTAGTAAGCATTTGTCTATTGAACACCGGTTGCTCTACCATATGACTTGCAAGATTCTTATCCCCCGAATTGATAGGTTTGATTATGTGATAAGAAATGATGTTGCAATTATGTACCACATTTTAAAGAGAGAAAAGTTCAACCTTCCAGCAATTATGTTGGGGATCATGCAAGAGGCATAGTCGAGAGCCAAGTCGGCTCGTCCCTATGGCATGTTTCTTATCTTGGTATTTCAAGATTTTGATGTTTTTGTGGAAGGAGAATCTTTTATGAGCCTAAAGCATTATGACACCTATAATGAAAAGACATTGAAATGGATGGGGTACAGAAAGATTGAAAGACAATGGACCAAGGTTGATGAGGAAGAAGAAGATTGAAGTATGCCGGAACCCGTGCCACATTCTGCAGGTTCATTTTTTCGGCCAGTGCCTCCTGTGCCAGTTCGACTTGAGGAGGATCAGATTGAGGATATTGTGTCACGGGTTATTGCTCAGATGAGGGACGTTGTTTGAGAGGTGTTTATTGAGCAGCATTTTTAAATTTTTAACTCTTGAAAATATGAATTGACATTCCTACTAACTCAAAGGATGTATCACAGACACAATGTACACAATGTGATAGAAGAATAACCCATTTATTGATTTATAGTCAAAATTATAAATTTTTTCTTAGATTTGTACAAAAATGTGTCAGCCAATCTGGCATCTAGGGCACACATCTAACAAACTCCCACTTGACCTAACGCCAATTGGCTACATATCTAAGTCCCATCTTCTCAAGATGGGCTTTGATCTTTTGCTGGCCTAATGGCTTTGTCAGTGGGCCTGCCACATTGTCTGTGGAGTCGACTCTCTTGACCTCGACATAACCCTTTTCGAGGTAATCACGGATCAAATGAAATCGCCGCTCGATGTGCTTGGACTTCTAGTGAGACCTTGGCTCCTTAGCTAGGGCTATGGCGCTATTATTGTCGCAGTAAAGAGGTATGGCATCCGATGACATCACTCCAAGCTCTGCGGCAAACTTCTTGTACCAGAATACCTCCTTCGCAGCTTTCGATGCAGCAATATACTCTGCCTCCATGGTGGAATCAGCAATCACCGTTTGCTTGAAACTTTTTCAGCTAACTGCACCACCATTGCAAATGAACAAACTTTCAGATGTCGACTTTCGATCATCTATATCAGACATAAAGTCTGAGTCTGTATATCCCTGAATCTGAAGTTCTCCATTCCCAAAGACTAGAAACATATCCTTAGTCCTTCTCAAGTACTTAAGGATACATTTCACAGAAGTCCAGTGCTCTTCGCCTGGATTCAACTGATATCTTCTTGTGACACTCACAGCATGGGCTATATCAGATCGTGTACATAGCATGGCATACATGAGGCTCCCTATTGCCGAAGCATAAGGGATCTTGCTCATGCGTTCAATCTCCTCAGGTGTGCTAGGGCACATCTTCTTGGAGAGATGAATGCCATGTTTAAAAGGTAATAAACCTCTTTTGGAGTTTTCCATGCTAAACCTTTTTAGCACCTCCTCTATGTACATCTTCTGTGAAAGTCCGAGTATCCTATTTGGTCTATCTCTATAGACCTTAATACCCAGTATAAAGGATGCCTCTCCTAGATCTTTCATAGAGAACTCCTTAGACAATCATACTTTGACTGAGGTCAACATGAGAATGTCATTTTCAATTAGGAGGATGTCATCTACGTACTATACGAGAAAGACAACTGTGCTCCTACTGACCTTTTTGAACACACATGGTTCCTCTTCGTTCTTGATGAAATCAAATATTTTGATCACATTATTGAAATGAGTATTTCAACTTCGAGATGCTTGCTTAAGTCCATAAATGGACCTTTGCAGCTTGCAGACCTTGTGATCATCATCACTGGATGTGAAATCAAGTGGCTGTTCCATATAGATATTTTCCTCAAGATGTCCATTTAAGAATATCGTTTTCACGTCCATCTGTCATATTTCATAATCAAAATAGGCTGCAACAGCAAGCAATGTGCAGATGAATTTTAGCATGGCTACGGGCGAGAAGGTATCCTGATAGTCAATGCTTTCGTGCTGATTATAACCTTTCGCTATGAGCCTAGCCTTGAATGTCTCCACATTCCCATTTGCACCTATCTTTCTCTTGAAGATTCATTTACACCCAATAGGTGCAATACCTTCAGGTGGATCTACTAAGGTCCAGACTTGGTTTGAGTGCATCGAGTCAATTTCTGATCTCATTGCCTCTAACCATTTTTTGGAGTAGATATTTGATATCGCCTTGTCATAGGTCTTGGGATCATCACCATGAACCCCATTTCTCGTGAGGAATATTTTGTCTACATCTTCTTGTATGGTACCTAAGTACCTTTCAGGAGGATGAAAAATCCTAGTCGATCTACGAGGTGGAAGAGGTTGTATTAAGACTGGTTCTAATTGATTAGGTTCCTCAGGTTCTTTAGCTCGTTGCTCTTGGGAGACATTCTCCTTGAGTTTAATTATTTTTTCGATGCCACCATCTTGAATAAATTATTTTTCAAGAAAAATAGTATTTCGACTCACAATCACATTCTGATCTTCCAGAATATAGAAATAGTATCCTAATAACTCTTTAGGATATCCTATGAATTGAGCTTTAAAAGATCTTAACTCTAACTTGTCCACCTGTTGTCTCTTGACATGAGCCGGACAATCCCAAATTCTGAGATGATTCAGACTTAGCTTCTTACCATGCCATATCTCATACGGTGTGGTAGGAACGGTTTTAGAGGGAATCCTATTCAATACATAAATTACTGTCATAAGACAATGTCTCCAAAGAAATTCAGGGAGGTCTGTGAAGCTCATCATGGAACGGACCATATCTAATAGGGTCCGATTTCTCCATTCTGAAACTCCGTTGAGTTGAGACGTTTCAGGTGGAGTCTATTGAGAGACTATACCATTGTCCTTAAGATAGTCTAAAAAATTCTGACTAAGGTATTCACCTCCTCGATTTGATTGAAGAACCTTAATGGGCTTTCCTATTTATTTTTCTACCTCATGTTTGAATTCTTTGAACCTTTCAAAAGCTTCAGACTTGTATTTCATTAGAAACACATATCCGTACCTAGACATATCATCGATAAAGATAATGAAGTAGATATAATTGTCTCTAGCCGGCACATCAAATGGGCCACACACATCCGTATGTACTAGGGTAAGTAGGTCTGTGGCCCTTTCCCCATGTCCCACAAAAGGAAGCTTGGTCATTTTGCCTTGAAGGTATGATTCACAAACTGGATATGACTCGAAAGTCAATGGACTCAATGGCTCGGATTTCTCCAATTTGTTAACCCTGTCTTCTGCTATATGACCTAGCCTTAGGTGCCACAGATACCTATCATTTAGACTATCTCTAGGCCTTTTAATTTCTATGGTATTCACATTTTGCTTGATATTAAATACAGATATATCAATATGTAGCTGATAGAGATCGTTAATAAAAAAATCATTTGCAACTTTATTATTTTCATAAAAAATATTACAATGGTCCTTATGAAAGCTAATCACATAGCCTTCTTGAGCTAAACATGAAACAGAAATCAAATTCCTGCTTGCTGCAGGCACATAATAACAATCTCTAAAAAATAAATCTAATCCTAACAGTAATTGCAGAAGGTAGGTTCCCACGACCACAGCAGCAACTCTTGCTCTATTTTCGATGCGTAGGATTATCTCCCCATCCCTCAGCCTCCTGCTCTTCTCAAGACCCTGCATAGAAGTGCACAAATGAGCACTAGAACCAGAGTCAAGCACCCAACTGGATGCAGAAGAAACCATAAGATTAGATTCTAAAATGAGCATACCTCCAGAAGAACCATCATTCTTGTTCTTCAGGGTGGCCAGGTACTGAGGACAGTTCCACTTCCAATGACCGTCTGATTGGCAGTAAAAATATTTTTCTTTATCAGCAGCCTTCTTCTTCGGTTCTGTCTTCTTCTTCTTGCCATCCACCTTCTGCTTCTTTGCAGACTTTTTTTCTTTCCAAAAGACTTTCTCTTGAAAGAAGTCTGCTCCACAGTAAAAACTGAGCCTTTTGAACCATTCATGGAAAGCTCAGCTGTAACCAGCATGTTCATTAACTCGGTCAAGGTACACTGCATCTTATGCATATAAAAGTTCATGATGAACTGACCATATACATCGGACAAGGACTGAAGGATCACATCAATCTGAAAATTCTTATCTAAGATGATACCGAGCTTCTCAAGCTCCTCAAGATCCTTGATCATTGTCAAACAATGATCTTGGACTGACTATCCATCATGCATCTTGGTCTTAAAAAGTCTTTGACAGACTTGATACTTGGCCGCGCGACTCTGTTCACCAAACAACTCTTGTAGGTGAGCCAACATTTTGCGGGTAGTCAAAATATTCTCATGTTGGCGCTGCAAGTCATCAGACATTGCACCCAACATGTAGTACCTTGCTTTGTTATCATCATCCATCCACTTTTCCAGAGACGCTCTCTGTTCAGCAGTCGGACGTGCTGGTATGGCAGGTGGGTCCTGGTCCAAGACATGAGTCAATTTTTTGGAACCCAGAATAATTATGTAGTTTCTTAACCAGTCCTTAAAATTGGATCTAGTCAATCTGTGGGTGTCTAATATTTTGGTCAGGGGGTTTGAGGCAGACATGTTTCCTGTAGAGAGTCAAAAGTTTTTAGTTAGATTTTATAATCAGACTTAATCGATTTGTTTAGGAGTTTCATTTTTCAACAAATTAGGCTCCCATTATTTTTTCAGATCCCTACACTCCCTTGGTAGAGATGTGAAAATTTTATGATCAGTGATTTCTAGTGGGTGGTGCGGTCTCACCGACTGGCTCATCATCTCACCTAATAGTTATTGATGATGGGTCAACCGATGAGTGGACAACTCTTGTCCAATGATTCTCTAATCATGGTACACCCAAAACTTGGTCTCTAATTCATGAAGCTCATCGTATCTGAAATATTGCTCCAATCTTTAGTTAAGTCAGACCCATCATTTGCACGAACTAGATTCCTGATTGGGTCCCTCACCGTATCCGAAATATTGAGCCCAACCCATCCTCTAATTCGTAGCATCCAATGCCTAATGGATATGGTTGCATCTTTCCGGTGCAACTGAGCCACTGTAACCAGTCGAGAACAATCAATCTTAGGAAGGGCCCGCATATCCACAATGGTGGAAGACCTAGACTTAATATTTTTTTAGGAAGATTTGATTTAGGTCTCTTTAAACTTGACTTGACATAGTCATAACAATTATGACTAACCTAGTGGCATGGGTTAACTCGAATTGTTAGCCACCTCTAATCAGAACTGAGTTGACATATATGGCTAGGTAAGTGAGACCGATGGGAGGGATATGTTATTAACTCGACAAGAACGTATTTGAGTTGAGTAGCTCTCAATTAAAAATTTATCGATCGAATCTGCCCAACTTACCTTAGACACCAAATTATCGAATCAGAACTAATTGGATTAGCCTACAATCCAAGCTCTAACCTCTGAGCTAAATTAGGTCTTAACTTGATCGAGTCATATCTAAATGTGATTCGATCTTGACCCAGACTTAATCCTATTAGGCTGGTCAATTATTAGCTTTCATGATCCTACCTAACTAACTCTTGATTCAGTTTGATCAACCGCTAGACCTAATTGAGCTACTTAAGCCCGAACCTAATTTTATGAAATTATCTTAGATCTGAAATTCTCAATTTTAGATCAAATTGATTTCATAAACTTAATTCATTAATTAAGTTTGGGTTCATAAATAAAATATGTAAAATAAATCCTAGAGTTTCAGGATCTAGGGTTTTGTAGAAAAGTAAGTTTTGATTTTCGATTAAGGATGAATGCGCGGCACCCCTACACGTCATATGAACATCTCATTGAATGGAAAGAGAGGATCTTAAAACTCTACTTCATTCTTATGACCGGACAGTCATGAGGAACACCTTAATCAAAAATATAAATTTAACTACAAAACTAGTTAGATCTAAATTAACATATCACATATACAATTTAAGATCTAACTAATATATATTTTGTATACATCTCATGTATCAAAAATTGATCTAATTAACATGCTTTCAGATTTAATACATCATATGTAATATCTAAAAAATAAGATTTAAATTAAACTATTCAAAATTAAATCTATTCTAGACAAGTTATTGGAATAATTCTACAACTAGTCTAGGCATGCAACAGATCAATTTTATGAAAAAATTAAAATTTTATTTTCTATTTTTGATCTAATTATAATACTTATTACATCAAAAAAATAAAAAATAAATTAGATTTAATTCATATTTTAATCTCATTAAAATATAAAACTTAAGACTATTCATGGATTCAACTAATCCTAGTCTAGTCATGCATCTCATGCATGTTAGATCTTCTTAGATTTAATTTTAAATATTTTTTATTTTAGATCTTATTACATCTGATGTGATATTTGAAATTATTAAATATTATATAAATTAAAATTAAAATTAGATCTAAATTAGATCTGAAATAGATCCAAAAATCTGGCTCTGATACCAGTTGAAGAAAAAAATACCTTTTCTTTATAGGATCTTCCAGATTTTATCAAATCTGGGATGGAATAATTTTTAAAAAAAATTATCTTATATTTATTTTAGATCTAAATCTCTAGATCTAATCTTCATATCTAATATTAAGTTTAAAATAAATCTAAAAGGGATGAGGAAACAAATAATACCTCACGGATAATCTGATTACCCTGTAGATGATCTCAGCACAGTCCGAGATTCTGATGTAGCCACGCAAGTGTCTGGCCTCTACCAGTATCCACTCAGGTAGAATCTAGAACATCTTCTCCTCATGAATCCATGCTCCAAAAATCAGATCTCTATCTGATTTGAAAGTGCTTCAGAACTCTTTCTGAAATTGGAGCAACAGCCTGTTGAAGATGTCCTGCAGCCTTCCTGTTCCAGGCATCACCACGCCTTGGATTTTTGCCAGATGGACGTCCAACTCTTTGGATGTGAAGAGGGGAGAGAGGAGAGCAAGAAGATATGGAGAAGAGGAGAGGATTCTTGTTTTGGCTGGATATTAGGTAGAAACTTGCAAACCCTAGGCGCAAATAGGGATTTTATAGACCCTGTATGCTGCGCAGTGCCACATCATTCGATCAATCAAAAAATTTTAATAAATTCTAAAATAATTTTGATTGGTGGAGTGATGTCATCTGATCACATCAGATAAGAACCCCCACCCTCTCTCCTATGTTGGCACCAACTTTAGATAAGCACAAGCAAGGTGGCGCCAAAGAGTCCATGTTTATCAGGACTCTTTCATTCTTATCCATTTGGGGCACCCACTTTAATCCAATTGGACTCATGCCATAATCTAATTATGGTGCCTAATTCAATTGGGTTTTGGTATGTGGACACTCCACAAAAATCCTCCAATGAGCTCTCTTTAGTTTAAGACCCATATGTCAACATTTGACAGATGTCCTAAAATAAAATTGACGGGTGACAGGAATTAACAGGTGCTTGTCTTAAATTCATCTCATGAATTAAGATAAGTCTTTTCTGAGCTGGACAAGCTTTATTTAGACTGAGAAAAATCTTTCTAAGATTCTCTGGATGAGTCAAATCATATTTGGCTCAGTAGAGACAGAAAAGATTACATGAAGAGAAAGTTAGGCTCAATCATGTGCTAGCACGATTTCCCTGAACCTTATTAGATCTTATCCAAATCAATTGGGTTAGCCCAATTGATGACATCTAGATTTTAATCCTTGTTTGTGTGATCCAGTTAGGTTTAATTCTGTATGGTAATGAGACATGTCATGATCTCATCATCGACATCATCGAAACTCCTTTCGATGGACCAAAACTCTTCTGATTCAGACAATTAGAATGATCGATCATCAATATCATTCTAATTGCTCTCAAAATCTACCAGTGATACTTAGCAGTATGTGGTGGCAATCCATCAGAATTGAAGATGAACCTCTCGATGCAGCTACCTGTGTGATTGAGTTCTTCTATCATGAGTCCCGACTGAATTAGGGTTAAGGTGAACTCGTCAAACCCAACATCAGTCATATGAATCAATCGATCGATTCAAGTTCGATGTGAAATCTCAATGAAAAACTCTTTTTTCATTATTTCACTCTGCCATGGCCATGGGCTTAAGGACTCGATCTTTCGATTATCATAGGACTACTCTCATCTACCGAGGTTGATAGATCCCATCTTGGTATGACCTAGTTTCTATAATGAATATGCTACAGCCAACATACACCTCAAGATTTCGAATGGCTAGGAGACCGAGTTATAGTATAGTCAAACTATAACACACTCAAGGTGAACTGTCAATGCACCTCAGGTCAAAGAACTAGACACACAACTGCAACATCGAGCTAGTCATCGATGAGAAGGTAGACTTCCTTATGACTGCTTGATATGGTCACGCTCAGTACTCTCATTCTCAATGAATACCTATACTCTCACTCGATGTCTCCACACTGTAGACTCAAGACACATCTATCCTAAGAAGCGATCGTACACTAACCTTCTGGATCGATCACCATCTTCGTGATGATCCTATGGTCAAGAGCTATTTATGAGTTAGTTATGTAAATTCATGCCTTAAATTTTCAACTCTTGAAAATATAAATTGACATTCCTACTAACTCAAAGATGTATCACAGACACAATGTATATAATGTGATAGAAGAATAATCCATTTATTGATTTATAGTCAAAATTATAAATTTACCCTTAGATTCATACAGGAATGTGTCAGCCAATCTGGCATCTAGGGCACACATCTAACAGTTTACTCCACCCCCAGCACTGCCCACACCATCTCTTGGAAAAGTGATCCCTTTCTCTTTAAGAGCAGTGACAACATGAAGAAAAATGATTTTAGATTCTTGAAGAAAGGTTTTGAGATTGGTGAGTGTCTAAAATTTTAAGGTTGGGACATTTTATTTTCTCTGAATCTGCCCACATATCCTAATCTTGTGAGAGAGTTTTATGGGAGTGCAAAAATTAAGAAAAAATCCTTTGAATCTGAAGTAAAGCGTGTTAAAATTAATTTATCTGTTGAAAAATTAGAAGAATTGCTGAGGGCACCCACTGAAGGGGCTAAAAGATTGGATGATCGTGCTAGTGGGCTGCGACTACTTTTTAGGAGAGATGATGCTGTGGATTTTGAGGAGATTCTTAGTAAGCATTTGTCTATTGAACACCGGTTGCTCTACCATATGACTTGCAAGATTCTTATCCCCCGAATTGATAGGTTTGATTATGTGATAAGAAATGATGTTGCAATTATGTACCACATTTTAAAGAGAGAAAAGTTCAATTTTCCAACAATTATGTTGAGGATCATGCAAGAGGCATAGTCGAGAGCCAAGTCGGCTCTTCCCTATGGCATGTTTCTTATCTTGGTATTTCAAGATTTTGATGTTTTTGTGGAAGGAGAATCTTTTATGAGCCTAAAGTATTATGACACCTATAATGAAAAGACATTGAAATGGATGGGGTACAGAAAGATTGAAAGACAATGGACCAAGGTTGATGAGGAAGAAGAAGATCGAAGTATGTCGGAGCCCGTGCCACATTCTGTATGTTCATTTTTTCGGCCAGTGCCTCTTGTGCCAGTTCGACTTGAGGAGGATCAAATTGAGGATATTGTGTAGTGGGTTATTGCTTGGATGAGGGACATTGTTTGAGAGGTGTTTATTGAGCAGCATTCTTTTGTGTCTATGGATTCATCCTTCTTAGCCCCTCTTGACCCACACCTTAGATTAGGCTGCATGCAGTTTCATCTTTTTTGAGCTTAAGCCCTTTTTGTTGCTTGTTGTTTAAGCTCCTTTTGGATCTATGATGTATGCCTCTTGTGGCCTTATGTTATGTTTAAACTTTTTTTTTAAACATATGAATGAAGTCTACAATTTCTTTTAAATATGCTATGTCTTCTTTTATGCAATGTGTAATGTTTATCTTTTTGATAATGATAAAAAGGGGGAGAAGAGTAATGAGTATATGTTGAAGTTTTAAGAAATTTGAAATCTTAGAGAACAAATGGCACACACTAAGAGGGAGTAAATACAAAATTCAACATTAAAATATTAATTTGAAACATAGTTATTATATTCAGAGGGAGTTCATGAAATTTGATTAAATTTGAATGAATATGATGCATATGCATTGATTGAAAAAGAAGTATTTGAAAATTGAAAGAAACATATACTCAAAAGATTTTATCATCATAAAAAAAGAAGAGATTGTTGACTCCTAGATTGATTTTGATGATAAAAAAAGTAATTGAGTAAAATTGGATATGTTACTAATATTATTTTTGAGGATGTGTAGCTTTCAATTACAAGTGCTCATTAAGTTTCAAGTATTTTTCATCAATTAAATAAAGTATCACTACTCAAGCAATTTGTGAAGAAACTCTAGACTAGACACATCTTAAAAAGAATGTTAATGAGGATTAAAATTAAGTTAAGAGGTAAGTCTAATCTAGAAATAAAATTGAAAAATAAAGGTTGTCAAAGACCTCATGGTATGCTTAGCACGCAAGCTAGGTCGACCCAGTGGATATTTAAGCCAACTTAGTCTCAGTGACAAAAAGTTAAGATTTTGAAAACAGGAGACTTAGTCGATCCAAAATCAGGTTAGTCCGATCAAGATAGGATTTTGTTGACTCAGTCAGAAAATTAATCGACTCAATCTTAGAGGACAGCAGAAAATAGAAAGATTGATATTTGAAGTATTGTTCAGTTAGCCAACAAGTCAGAATTGAGCCGACTTAGATGAAAAGTTAGTCGACTCAGAAGTTCAGTTAACCGACCTAGTCTCAAAAGACAAATAGGATAGAAACATAGAATTTTTGGATCATAACTATTGAGCCAACCAAGTTGTCACTTAACTGATCCAGAGATCAACTGAGCCGATCCAAATGGGGATTGAGCCGATCAACTTGCAGAGAAGTAGCAAAAGATAGAAAGATCATTTTTTAGTCACTTGATACTTAGCTGACTAAGAGGATTTTGAGTTGACCCAGTGAAGGATTTAATTGATTTAGAGAAAAGTTAGTCGACTAAGTTACTATAATAGCTAGTTTTTTAAATCTACACATTTTCACCTCCAATTTATTCCCAACGACTAGATCTTCATTTTCAATGGCTAGGACATTAAATGTTGCCTCTTCAGATGCCTTAGAATGATGGGAAAGCTTGAGGATATAAATGAAACACTTTGGAGCATTAAAAAGAATTTTTGAACACTTATTGAAGAGCATTCAAGTCAAGTTAAGTTTATTCATTATGGAAGCCATATTGTGAAGAGGAGTGATTTCAAGACATACTTTTGTTCTTCCAATCATCCTCTAATTGAAGGAAGTTAGGCTACAAGCATTGAAGAGTTTCACCAACTTCCTTCAAGCATTCAAGGAGGAGAAATCAAGCCAGCAAGCAATATTTAGAATTTCTTCTCTTGGGTTTCATTGAGTTTTTGTTTCTAAACTCATTTTCTCTTATATTAATTATGATTGTGAATTTTTATTTTCAAGTTTCTTGGGTTGAGAAACTTGGGTTAGTCCAAGTCTAGAGTTAGACATTGTATTGGTTTGATTGGTGAGCCAAAGATAAAATCAATCAGGGTTGATTGTTAATCCAAAAAAATAATTATTGTATGGTTGTGGTTAGTGAGTCTAGGTCAAAACCAACTGGGTTGGATTGTGAATCCGAAGAAAATAATCGAACTATAATCAAGTTAGTAATTATAGTTGAATTTTCCAATAATTTGCTTATAGAGTGGATATAGGTATCGAGTTTGGCATCGAACCATTATAAAAGCTTTGTGTTTGTGATTGTGTGGCTTTCTCTATATTGTTCTTATTCATTACTTGTGTTTTAATTAGTTTCATTAAACACTTTGAAGTAAACTCAGCCCAAATAAAGTTTAAATTTTTAAATACCCAATTCGTTCTTTCTCTTGGGTAGCTATCTTTGGGCAACAGAATAGATATTCAAAGAAAGAATGATGCATGACTCCTATTGATACAAAAATATTTAAGATATATATTTTATTTAATAAATAGTATTTATTATTAGCAATTCATTTGTTATTGTATCTATAATTGTATTAACTAACATTGAATTAATATGTGTAGGTTAGGAACATTGTACTCAAAAATATTTCAAAGGCTAGCATTCCCAGGCTAGATCTTCCAGCCTGCCTCATGAGCTCGACCAACCTGATGGGTCCAAGTAGTCTTGGTAGTGTTGGGAAGGATCTTTATCTACACAATAGCTCGATGAGCCTCCTACTAATGACTGAGATGATGAGATTGTTGTGGATAACTTACAGATTAAATATAAATTAAATGAATAAATTTTATGCATATTTTATATTAGTATTTTATTTTAAATTTATTTTTTTCGTATTATGCATGTTAATACTCTTAATTAGCTTTTATTTTGGTATTTTTTATAGATGGTCTAAGATAAGTGAGGATGAGATGGGGATCAACACCTATTAGGAACATATGGCAACTTGGTGAGGGTCAGAGATTTATAGTAACATGCAACAATTTGGGATAGACCTTAAGAGGTCAAGAAGCCTATTAGCAAATTTTCTATGATCGATTACATGGAAGTGTCAGTTGTATCCGATCAACTACTCTAGATAGAGTGACATGCTTCATATAAAGTTGGGCTATTATGGGTTGTACGGATAAACAAATATAGTTGATATTGTATGTTAACTAGTTAACAATTATAGTATTTGATTCAATCTAACATTTATATTTTTTTTTATTTTGTTGCAAAGTAAATTTGTACTCTCTTTAGATGCTGGGGTACTAAATCCCTCAATCACAAATGAAAAGAATATAAGGTGAAGTTGAAGAAGGATTATAAGAATGGGTATGACAAAGGAAGAGGTTGCTTATACCTATCTTCCCGATGAATATCCTCATCAATAGATGGAGCTTGTATACTATTGATTTTCTAAGAGAGGATATATTATGTATAATCTATATTTATCTTTTATTTTATACATTATTAGTATAAATTAAATATTTATACAAGATATATCATGTTATTTACTTTATATTGCAGACATACTCCAAAATTGGCAAAGCTGCATGGTCCTCTTAGTCAATGCCTCACACATCAAGCTCTAAGAGTTATGCAAGGTATAGAGTTGAATTTGTATGTTACAAAATCCTAGTACTTCTTAATGAAATTATGTATCATATACATGTATCATGTATTACATATCATATATCATGTATCATAATATTTATGACACTTGTTTTAACTCTTGGTCATCATTTGATTAATACTGAAACTTTAATCTTCACACTGATTCGTGTATGATGTATTATATATCCACTACATTTTATGTTTCATATAATATATATCATGAACCATGTTGCTTGTATCATATATCATGTATGATGGACTATGTGTTGGGTAACATATACCTATTAGTACATACAAAAAAAACCTTATAAAAGAAGTTATGATGCTTTAAAGCATCGCAACGCACGAAATTAATGATGCTTATGAGTGTTGTTAAGCTTCAAAGTAATAATCCTTATAGGCAACACTAATCAGCGACTCTTATTAGCATCGTTAGTTAGCAATGCTTATATGCATCATTATCTAATGATTCTTATAGGTCATCATCTAGCAATACTTATAAGCATCGTTAGCTAGCAATGTTTTTTAAAAATATCGGCAGATAGAATTTCTATGCTTTTAAAGCTAACACTACCACAATACTTTCCAAAGCATTGTGGGATCACTTTGCAATGTTTTTTTAGCATCGGCAAAGGCCAAAAAAATATCAGCTATTTCCCATTTTACTATAGTGATATTTGTTGAAGACAGTACTGGTCAAAGCGAGAACCAAGCTAGACCCATGGCTAAGATGGTAGCTAACACTTGGGGGCAACCGTACTCGAGTGAATTGGATATGATGGGTGGGTGGGGGGAGGGGGGGGGGGGGTGTGCAATTCAGTCATCCACTAGCACCTACTCTACTTTTGTATGAAAACGAAGGGGTTGGTTCTGCCTTTGTTCCAGTGATAGGAAAACGGGTGGTTCATGTGAAATGAATCTTTATATAATGGACTGGAATCCTTTATATCCGCCTCAATTAAGAGCTCCGCGATAGGGTATAATACATCAAAATCAGGAAGAGAAAGTGCAGCTGCTGCCAAATCTAGCCCATCTAGAATAATTAGCCAGACAGTAACTCGGTTATCCATTTCAGCTAGTCAGTAGATCATAGAAAACCATATCTAGAATGGTATGATCAAATTTCTTAGTTCTCAAGAGTACAAAGTACCTAAGTTCTTTTATCTTTTGGCGATGATGGCATGTGAACAGTCGAACACATCAGGAGATTTTCGATTCATTGTGGTGAAGCTAGTGCTCATGATTTTCTTAAGTTAATGTAGGTCTGCTTTTTCTTGGTATGTAAATCTTCCCATGAACTCTATTTTTAATTGGCAAGAACTAGAAAGTCAATTCCATGCACGATTTTATAAGATAGAATCAGAAGTATCGATCGTCAATTTGGCAAGATTGACCCAACAATCTGGAGAATTCATCAAAAAATACATGTGCGATTTCAAATAAGCATGAAGCAAATGTTATGCATTACTAAGGGAGGCTGAATGTGTTAAAATTGCTCAAAACAGCCTTAATTTAGAACTTAAAAGGAAATTTGCTGGTCAAGAATTTTCAGATCGATTTCAATTAAGATCTCAAGTTGTCAATTATGAAACCATATTAAAAGAAAAAGAACAAAATAAGATGACAAAAGGGACTTATCATAGAGATTTTGATTACGAAATATTGGTGCTTGATGCCAACCGGGATGACATAAACAACAATATTGAAGCAGAAATTAATGTTGTAGAAATCCTTATCAAAAAGCATTATGTCTGCAGGGCACTTAGTAGACCAAATTCACAAGTCTTATTCGATCCGTCGGTCCCAAGAGAGAATTCTAGACAATCTAAGCAGGCACACAATAGGAGCTACATGCGGAGAGTATTTTTATGGAGGATGATTCTACTACAATCATTGGCTGGATAAGGGACAAAACAAAGCGGGTGGGAGCTCACTCGCTCCATGATATCTGAGAGTCCTTTGGCTGTTTTTTCGTGATGGTTGTTCAATATATTTATCGGAGGCGAACAGTGCTGTGAATTGAGTAGGGTCGTTTATTGCTGATCATATTGGAGATTGATCATGATGCCATAAAGATATGTGCTTACGGGTATTTTCTAAGATTTTGCATATTGATTTTTGGGATTGTACTCATGTTAGAATAGTGTGATTGTCTATTTGTATCAAAAAAAAAAAAAAAAAAGAGTTTAAGTATGCATTCGACGTTACAAAGGTTGATCAAATATTTGACCAGCTGCTCAAAGATAAACAAATAAAGCTACCACATGGGCACAAAATTCCTACTGCAGAGGAATTGAAAGGGAAGAAATACTATAAGCGGTATAATCGATGGAGCTATAGTACTGATAATGGTATAGTTTTCTGGAATGTTATTCAGAAGTCTATTATGAAAGGGACGTTGAGATTCCCAGATAAAGGAGTTAACAGATGAAGACCCTTTTCCAGAAATGGTTGTGAATATGACAAGCGTGGACTTGGTGAAAATAGCACCAAGTAACCACAACTGTGGTATTGAGAAAGGGCCAGCATTTGAAGATTCTATCAGAAAGGAAAAAAGAGGAACCTCAGCAATGGAGAAAATGGTTTGAAGAGTTACAACATTGGGATCTGATACATCTAGTACCATGCCATTTTTGCAAGTGGGTTTCATCATTCAGCATCACACTAGAGGGTGGTGGATCATTGAGAAAGACACCAAAGGAATTGGACATGCCACTCGTTTAACATATGGGAAGGGAGAAATATTACTGGAAACAAAGAATCAATCGATCAGCAGATGAAAGCAAGAAAAGTGCAATCTGAGATAAATTCCTTGCCAGAAACAAAGGAAAAGCACCAATAGAAAGAAATACATCTAGTGGTGTTGTCATTCAAATGATGTGGAAAATACAAAAGTAGAATGATTGACAAGGGAAGAGACAGATAAAAATTTTCTATTGAATAAGCAAGTGGATGAAGCCATCATCTAGCTTGGTAAAGCAAAATAACAGCAGGAGTTGACTCAAAGTCTATGCCAGTTGGATCCTGTATGTTAGAGTCGACTCTAGTATTGAGATTCGACGTTTCGAAATTCGACCTACAGAAGTTCAAGATGGAAAAACCCATGGGAGAAGATCCATGGATGCGAGAGGTGGGGCTCGAGGGCCTGCATGCTCGGCCTATAGGCCAGCATAGGGCCCAGGCCCATGGGTGCAGCCCGCCCAGGTGTAGCCCAGCACATGGGCATGCGCAAGCTGGCACGAGTGCGCGATCCAGCACGGGCGCGTGCGGGCCGGCCCAGCAGACAAGTGGTATTAGAGCCTGATTATCGTGGACAAGTGGTATCAGACGGTCCAAATAGAGACTCGGGTAGCTGGTGACGTTCTGATTGTGTAGAGAGACTTTTTGAGAGATTTCAAAGAGCTTTTATAAGGATTGTGAGGCTTCTTATTGAGAGACTCTTGTATAAGGGTGGAGTGATGAGTTGATTTTGTATTCTTTGATTTTGTTTCTCTCATAGTGAAACTTGCACGTTCCATGGAGGTAGGCTTGAGGCTGATCCATGTATTTTTATTGTGTTTGTTTGTTGTTCTTTCTTCTTTTTTTTTCTTGTGTGATGTCAACAGATGTTGTTGTCTTGGACGGGTTATCCATATTTCGTAATTGAGGGATCTACCTCAACATCTAGGACTTCTTGAATTGACTCGAGTCCTATGCCAAAATCTTATATCATGCCAGAGTTGATTCAAATCCTTCAGGGGTCGACTTCAGGCCCTTTTTTACTTAAAATTTTTATGGCTTGACCTCTTCAATATTTGCTTTTTTAAGTCTTCAAGATGGAAGTCTGGGACATCTCTAAAATATGATTCTAGCTTCCTGAAATATCTCCTCAAATACTTAAATAATTTATTAATATCAATCATATACTCAAATATTTTGTTATTTTTAATATCAATCTTAGTTGTTAAAAAATGAATTCTTGCCATGTTGTATAATCTAATTATTTTAGATACACATACACATGAAAGGATAGAGGGAGGGAGGGAGCTTAATTGTTTGAAAACAATATGCAAACATTACATCTGGATGTGAGCACTAGAAATAATGATGGTAAAAAACTAAAGCTCACTTCCTATAGATTAACTGATCAATTACAAACAGGCTTTGGAACCAAAAGTGGCAAAATACATGTTAAGGGGATATTTGGTTTGTGATTAGAATCGAAATAGATTGGAATAAGAATTGGAATAGTCATATGCTCTGGTGTGTTTGTTTCATGTCTGATATTGAAATCAAAATAAAAAATAGAGTAGGTATTGATTTTGAGGGAACGAAAATTGAATTGAAATAGCCATATCCTCTGGCACGTTTATTTCATAGCCATTTATTCCTAAAAATAGAACAAAAATAGAACTCCCTCTGAGCAAACGGTTGCAATGGGAATCACTTATTTCCATTCTTATTCTAGAGTCCAACTCCCTCCAACTAACTATGCCCTAAATAAACTAGTTAAAGCCTTTTCTTAAAAGGCAAGTTTTGATCCTATAACATACCAAATCTAAGAAATACACATTATCAAAAATCTTTCTTAAAATTTATAGTAGGAATTATCAAAAAGACTAGGATGGAGAATTAGAAAAGCAATCATAATTCTATCAATTCCATCTCTAAATTCATTCTAGAATCACCTCAACAACTCAATAGGTTATGCGGGACTTCATAAGCATATCAAAACTGCTCAAACTATGCATAACATTGTGTGTTTTTCTTTTTAATCATGGATTAGGAATTTGAACTTGTTGGTGCAAAAATCTGCTTGCGCCGGAGAAGCTGGAGTCGGGGAAGTCGCGGTCGCCGCTGGGACCTGCAAAGGAAGTCTAAACCGGAGGTGGGGTTTCTCCGGCAAGACCCTCCGACGCTCAAGTCAGTTCTCTGCCTCAACAAGAATGGAGTGCTCGAACGGAGAATTTAGCAGAGTTTTGAGATGAAAAATGAGGGCTTACAGAATAACGTATCTGTGTCCTCCTTTTTATAGGCGGAGGAGGTAACGGATTGATGACGACGTTTGTAACCGTCTGGTAGTGGGCCGCCCATAGTCAGGAGGAATTTATTGCGAAGGGTAGTGGAGCAGAATCGTGGCTATCGCCATAGCTCGCCACGTGGAATCAGTTGCGAGGAGTGGAGCAGCGTCCGTAGGAGGCGCCGTTAGGAGGCGCCCGGTCGTCGATGCGTTAGCTCGCCTTTCTCGTCGTACATGGCCGCGAGCCTGAGCTTGGCCGTCCGGGCTCTGCATTATTTCGGGGATATCGTTGTCTTCCTAACTGGTGTCGAAAGTCTTTTTAGCGGCCGGAGGTGTTCGGTAGGAACTCTCCGTTTCAGTTGGGACGAAGTCCTTTAGGTCTTTTGGTGTGGTTCATCCTTCGTTCGTTCCCGCCGTAGTTTGTCATCCTTCCTTTTTAATTTTCCTCCTCTTCTCGGAGTGAAGGCCTTCCCCAACTTTTCGCGGGGTTGCATAGGAGCGAGGAGGTGCCAATGAGGGGCTTTTTCTTTTCACCCGATCTTGTTGGGCGGCCGGGCTTCGCCACCATCAGCTCTTGCTGCAGATGTCATGGGTGGAACCCGGCTCCCGTAGGAGTCCGGGTGGAATCTTTCTTGGCGTCGTGGACGGAGCCCGGCTCCCGTAGGAGTCCGGGTGAAGTCTTCCTTGGCGTCGCGGATGGAATTTGGCTCCCGTAGGAGTCCGGGTGAAGTCTTCCTTGGCGTCGTGGATGGAACCTGGCTCCCGTAGGAGTCCGGGTGAAGTCTTCCTTGGCGTCGTGGATGAAATCCGGCTCCCGTAGGAGTCTGGGTTAAGTCTTCCTTGGCGTCGTGGACGGAACCCAGCTCCCGTAGGAGTCCGGGTGAAGTCTTCCTTGGCACCGTGGATGGAACCCGACTCCCGTAGGAGTCCGGGTGAAGTCTTCCTTGGCGTCGCGGATGGAACCCGGCTCCCGTAGGAGTCCGGGTAAAGTCTTCCTTGGCGTCGTGGACTGAACCTGGCTCCCGTAGGAGTCCGGATGAAGTCTTCCTTGGCGTCGTGGACGGAACCCGGCTCCCGTAGGAGTCTGGGTTAAGTCTTCCTTGACGTCGTGGATGGAACCCGGCTCCCGTAGGAGTCCGGGTTAAGTCTTCCTTAGCGTCGTGGATGGAACCCGGCTCCCGTAGGAGTCCGGGTGAAGTCTTCCTTGGCGTCGTGGATGGAACCCGGCTCCCATAGGAGTCCGGGTGAAGTCTTCCTTGGCGTCGTGAACGGAACCCGGCTCCCGTAGGAGTCCGGATGAAGTCTTCCTTGGCACCGTGGACGGAACCCGGCTCCCGTAGGAGTCCGGATGAAGTCTTCCTTGGCGTCGCGGATGGAACCCGACTCCCGTAGGAGTCCGAGTCAAGTCTTCCTTGGCGTCGCGGATGGAACCCGGCTCCCGTAGGAGTCCGGGCCTTCCCCTTCGCTCGAGCCAGGGCGAGGTTCTCCTCCCGTTCCCGGCTTGGCTGTGGGGGCGCGTTAGGGCGCTGTAAGGCCTCTCCCCCTATCCGGTCTGAAAGAATCGGGCCTTCGACTTTGTCCGTGTCAGGACGAGGTTCTCCTCCTGTTCCTGACATGGCTGTGGGGGCGCGTTAGGGCGCTGTAAGGCCTCTCCCCCCATCCGGTCTAAAAGAACCGGGCCTTTGACTTTGCTCATGTCAGGACGAGGTTCTCCTCCTGTTCCTGACATGGCTGTGGGGGCACATTAGGGCATTGTAAGGCCTCTCCCCCCATTCGGTCTAAAAGAACCGGGCCTTTGACTTTGCTCATGTCAGGACGAGGTTCTCCTCCTGTTCCTGACATGGCTGTGGGGGCACATTAGGGCGTTATAAGGCCTCTCCCCCCATCCGGTCTAAAAGAACCGGGCCTTTGACTTTGCTCATGTCAGGACGAGGTTCTCCTCCTGTTCCTGACATGGCTGTGGGGGCACATTAGGGCGTTGTAAGGCCTCTCCCCCCATCCGGTCTAAAAGAATCAGGCCTTTGACTTTGCTCATGTCAGGATGAGGTTCTCCTCCTGTTCCTGACATGGCTGTGGGGGCACATTAGGGCGTTGTAAGGCCTCTCCCCCCATCCGATTTTGAGATAGTCGGACATTCATTTTGGGTATGCTTGGGCGGGGTTCTCCTCCATTCCTGACATAACTTTGCTTTTGGAGGGGTCATATCCAGTCATAATTAATCCATGCCAGATGGGAAGAGTACGTTAAGTAGAAAGAAATTTAGATTCAAGGTGAAATCGTAAGTGATACATTTACAGGTGTTCCGAGCTCCACGGTCGCGGATGGCCCGCTCCTCCTTGAGGCCCTCCGGTGATGGAGTCGATGGTCCCAATGGGAGGCCGGTCCCCGGGTTGCTCTTCTCTTCTTGGCGGTTCAGGCTGCGGAAGGGCTCTTGGCCGGTCTCCTCTACCCTCAGGCCTGCGGCGGATGAACCTGTCGAGTCGACCTCGCCGAATGAGCTCCTCGATCTCATCCTGGAGCTGGATGCATTCCTCTGTGTCGTGGCCGTGGTCGCGGTGGTAGAGGCAGAACTTGTTGGGGTTGCGCTTCCCGGGGTGTGTGCGCATCCTCTCCAACCTAGGGAGCTGCTCCCTGACCTCCATCAATACCTGGGCCTTCGAGGTGTTAGGGGGGCATAGTTGCAGAATCTCCCTGGTGGGAAACCCCGCCGAACCCTGCGATCCGGGCTTCTCTGCCTGCGCACCCGGGGTGGAGTATGGGCGTGCTTATGCCCGGGAGGGGATCGAGAGTGCAGCCGGGCTTCCTTTGGCCTTTTCTCAACTGTGGGTTTACTCGAGTCTCCCGCTTGCCGCTCCCTCGCCGTCTCTTCATCCTTCATTTTGAAGGCTTCTTCCGCTCAGGCGTATCCTTCAGCCCAAGCCAGCAAATCAGCAAAGTCCCTGGGATACTTCTTCTCCAGGGAGAACAACAGATCATTCTTCTGAAGGCCGCCTTTCAGGGCGGCCATGGCGACTGATTGGTCCAAGTTTCGGACCTCCAGCACCGCGATGTTGAAGCGGTTGATGTATGCCCGTATGGACTCCCCTTCCCTCTGCTTGATGTTGATGAGGGACTCCGAACCCTTCCGGGGGCGTCGGCTGCTGACAAAATGGGCCACAAATTGGTGGCTCATTTGGTCGAAGGAAAAGATGGTACCCGATTTTAAAGCCGAGTACCAGTTCCTCGCCGCTCCCTTCAAGGTAGACGGAAAAGCCCGGCATAAGATGGCATCAGGAGCACCGTGAAGCAGCATCATTGTTCGGAAGGCCTCCAGATGATCAACCGGGTCCGAAGTCCCGTCGTAGCTTTCGAACTGGGGAAGCTTGAAGTTTGGCGGGATCAGTTCCTGCATGATTATTTGGGAGAAGGGAGGGTCAGTACAAATATCCTCACCATAAGCGGGAGGCGCATGGCGGAGTTCTTCAATCCGTCGGTTCATCTCCTGGAGTCTCCAGTCCAGGAAATCCTCTCGACTTTGAGTCTCGAGGGTCCTCTGGCAGAACGGGGGCAGGGATCTTCCAGGGGTGGAGTCGTGATCCGATTGAGGGCTCTCTACCCTCGGGTTTGTTTTTCCAGGAAGGACGAGGCGGCTGGCCCAGGTGGCCCGCCCCGCCGCCGGGTTCTGGCATTCCGAAGATGCCCTTTCCGGGTGCGCTGACGCCTGCGGCTGCTGCTGCTGCATTACTTGCACAGCTTCGACGAGGCCTCTGACCTGCTGTGCCAGCAAGTCAAACTGCTCCGTGTCGACCGCCGCCGCCGGAGGAGGAGGAGGAGGAAGAGGAGGAGGGGAGGCCGGAGCCTGAGATCTGGCCACGGAGGCCGTGGACCGTCGCGTGGATGCCTTGCGTGGAGGCATCGAGTATGGATCTCACGGGGGGAAACAAGGAGTGGGTGTCGGAGGAGACAATCGGAGGCGGCTCCGTTGAACGCTCCTTTAAGAACAAGGGTACTGCGAAGACACAGCCCTTCCTCTAGCGCCAATCCTGTTGGTGCAAAAATCTGCTTGCGCCGGAGAAGCTGGAGTCGGGGAAGTCGCGGTCGCCACCGGGACCTGCAAAGGAAGTCTAAACCGGAGGTGAGGTTGCTCCGGCAAGACCCTCCGACGCTCAAGTCAGTTCTCTGTCTCAACAAGAATGGAGTGCTCGAACGGAGAATTTAGCAGAGTTTTGAGATGAAAAATGAGGGCTTACAGAATAACATATCTGGGTCCCCCTTTTTATAGGCGGAGGAGGTAACGGATTGATGGCGACGTTTGTAACCGTCTGGTAGTGGGCCGCCTATAGTTAGGAGGAATTTATTGCGAAGGGTAGTGGAGCGGAATCGTGGCTATCGCCATAGCTCGCCACGTGGAATCAGTTGCGAGGAGTGGAGCAGCGTCCGTTGTTGTGACTTGCCAGCGGATGGAAGAATCGCCCGGTATCCATCGCAGGAAGTGGAGCAGGATCGTGGCCGTTATTGCGGCCTGCCATGGAGTAGTGGAGCTGCGCGAAATCCATTGTAGGAAGTGGAGCAGGGCTGTGACCGTTACTGCGGCCTGTCAGGGGTGATGGAGCTGCGCGGGATCCACCGCAGGAAGTGGAGCAGGATCATGGTTGTTATTGTGACCTGCCAGGGGGCGCAGATCCATCAGCTGAAGTTCGGCTGCGGTCGGAGTCCGGCCTCTGTAGGGGTCCGAGCGGAGTCCTCCTTGCGGTTGGGGTCATGGATGGAGCCCGACTTTCGTGGGAGTCCGGGTGGAGCCCTCTCGGAGCTGAAGTTGCGGGCGGAACTCGACTCCCGTAGGAGTCCGGGCGAAATCCCCTGCAATCAAAATCAGATGCAGAGTCCGGCTCCCGTAGGAGTCCGGACAAAGTCTGCTCGTAGCCGTTGGAGTCGAGGACGAAGCCCGGCTCTCGTAGGAGTCCGGGCGGAGTCTTCCTGCAATTAAAGTTAAAGGCAAAGTTCAGCTCCCGTAGGAGTCCGGACGGGGCTTACCAGCAGTTGACGTTGAGGATGGAGCCCAGCTCCCGTAGGAGTCCAGGCGGAGTCTACTTGAGGTCGAAGTTGTCGGCGGAGTCCGGCTCCCGTAGGAGTCCGGACGAAGTCTGTCTGCAGCCGTTGGAGTCGAGGACGAAGCCCGACTCCCGTAGGAGTCCGGGCGGAGTCTTCCTGCAATTAAAGTTAAAGGCGAAGTCTGGCTCCCGTAGGAGTCCGGACGGGGCTTACCAGCAGTTGACGTTGAGGATGGAGCCCGGCTCCCGTAGGAGTCCAGGCGGAGTCTACTTGAGGTCGAAGTTGTCGGCGGAGTCCGGCTCCCGTAGGAGTCCAGACGAAGTCTGTCTACAGTCGTTGGAGTCGAGGACGAAGCCCGGCTCCCGTAGGAGTCCGGGTGGAGTCTTCCTGCAATTAAAGTTAAAGGCGAAGTCCGGCTCCCGTAGGAGTCCGGACGGGGCTTACCAGCAGTTGACGTTGAGGACGGAGCCCGGCTCCCGTACGAGTCCGGGCGGAGTCTACTTGAGGTCGAAGTTGTCGGTGAAGTCCGGCTCCCGTAGGAGTCCGGACGATGTCTGTCTGCAGCCGTTGGAGTCGAGGACGAAGCCCGGCTCCCGTAGGAGTCCGGGCGGAGTCTTCCTGCAATTAAAGTTAAAGGCGAAGTCTGACTCCCGTAGGAGTCCGGACGGGGCTTACCAGCAGTTGACGTTGAGGACGGAGCCCGACTCCCGTAGGAGTCCGGACGGAGTCTACTTGAGGTCGACATCATGGGCGAAATCGTTGATTCTGTTGAGGACTTCGACTGTGGGTATTTTATACCCAACAGAACTCAAACTCAGTTTTTAGGTTTCATGATTTAAATCAATGAATCAATAAATAAAGGTGGCCGAAAATGAAACCTCAATAAAAGTCTAAAACAAGTCATTAAACCAAAGCTACTGAATCCTTTTGTAGGGTTCCAAAATGTATGAAATTCATGGCTTAATTGAGAACAAAAAGAGAATGAACTCAGCTTCGCATACTCCGGAAACAATCTTGGAGAAATCTACAAACCAACTCGACTGCAATTGATGCCCCTAGAGAAGCAAAATGGAAATAGATAAAAATAGAGAATCTATGTCTCTTTGGAGTGACTTGTTGCACTGTCAAAAAGGTGGCTGGTTTTGTTTTTTGTTTTTTGTTTGTTTTTTTTTTTGAAGGTTGGTTGGTTCATGCTGCTTGGTAACACGAAAATAATGTTATCTTGCACATGATTGCATAGACATTCTAGATGCCTCTGTCCCTTTTGATGTGCCTGTTATAACAGAAGAGTCCTTCTGCAAAGAGAGTTTTATCAAATTAAGGACTATTTTAAGCAAAAATTTTGATAACCTTTGGACTTATCTATACTACATGAGAATGTAAGAATAAGAGATTTGATTTATCGAGAGCCTGGTTGAATTGGCTTGTTTATTTATGATGTAGATGAAGAAGAAACTCAAAAGTGTGTGATCACTATCCTAAGGTAAATTTTTGACCTTCGTACTAGTATTTATCAGGAATTCTATCCTAAGATATGATTGGGATATTCTCTTGAAGCACGATCATAGAGAGGGTTGACAGATCTTCCAAAACTCAGTAAATAAATAGAACCAGAAGTGTTTAAACACTAAAGAAATCTGCCTTTTCAGTGACCCATGCCATCTGAACTCATAGTCTTATATAGGCTATGGGAAGACATGAACAAAGTGATGCTTTGACTAGTTGACCATGATAGGAGGTGATCGATCAAAGATAGAAACATCCATTTGAACAATACGACCATTTGATCAAACGATCAATTGACCGTTATGGCAACAAAGATTTAAAAAATATGATGAAAAATGAATAAAAATTTAAAATAAAATAGTCATACCATCACTCACGCATGCTATGCTGCACTGCATCACGTTTTCACATGCATGCGAGCCGAGTTGACCCAAGTCGAGCAACGTGTATGTGTGGTGTATAACCCACATCCCTCTTTGATTCAAGCAAAGGTGGGCAAAAAAAGAAGGTATATAAGCATCAAAAGAAAATTGTCCCTTTTCAATGTGGGACTAAACCAAGATAAAAGATTTTAGGGACCTTTGGAGGGAAGAAAATTTTGAGTTTTTCCTTCAAAACTCTATTAATCCCCTTCGAAACTCAAAATTTTTAAAAATAAATAATACTGATTATTTAATATCAATATAAATAAAATTTTATTACTTAGTATTTATACTATGCAATGGATGAAGTATTTTAATCTCACTTAGTGTAGATAGTTTTCATATGAAGGAATCAGAGTAAACTAGGTCTTGAACTACGTTCTTTTGACCTATATTTTAACTACCACACACATAATATAGAAAGAACTATCATAGGGTTGTGCATTATTGACCATACGCAAGTATTTTGAATTTCATGAGAGTACCTAGGTTTTGCCCATTTCCCCTAGCTGCGACTGTATGCAGAAGCTCTCATATAGGTAAGCTCTCGAGGGATGTGTGTAGAGCCATATCTTGAGAAGATTACCTCTTTAGAACTATTTAAAGCTATGTTCTTCCTTAACATCTACATAGGAACACTAATCACCATAGAGATGGGATGGAGTAAAAACTCCTATATATATAAACACGTGCTCTTTGGCCAGCCAATCAGCTTATTATTATCATATTGAACTTTCTTTAAGGGGTCTTCTATTATAAAGGTTGGGTTCCCACTACTGGAAGGGTTATTATAGGGTAAGTTCCATCCTCTTAATGACTCTAAGACTTAGTCCTATTTAGGCCTTTAGTAAGGCAATCAATAAGATTATTATTAATTTTTACATAAGATAAAGAAATAATACCATGAATTTTTTATTTTCTTATCGACTTTTTGAAGAAAAAATTATCCGATAGCATCGGATGCCAAGAAGAAATTGAATAGATTAGCAATTAAAATTTTTATAATATTTATAAAATCTTATCTTGATTTGTAGTGGAAGACTTGATCAAGGTAGAAGAGGTTCCTCAATTGATTTACTTCATGAGATCTGGATGTGCAAATCCTCTACTTCACATGTACACCAAGCAACATAGGAGAGAGGGATGAAGAACTCTTCAAGAGGGAAGAAGGAGAGCCTTCATAAGAACTGATCTTAAGGCCTTAGAAGGAGTCCACACACTACACCACCAAGGGAAGGGAGGATGCCAAGTGGAGAGAGATGCCTAGGCGAGCACGCCAAGAAAGAGGGGACACCCAAGGGGAGATCTCATGCCTAGACTTAAGGTTGATTTATTTCTCTCTTTTCCACATCTCTCCTTAAATAGACAAGAGGTCCTAGATCAAATAAAAAATCTTCATGTATTAGGAATAGGACTCTCCATGTTTGAATCAAATCCAACTTCCCTAAAACACAAGAATTCCCAAGTAAAGTAGGAGAGGCGCCAACTTGCACTTCTCTCTTCATGCCGCACACCCAAGGAGACCCTCCTCCATCTTGGTCGGCCCATATGGTGAGAGAACACCTGAGAAACATGGTTAAGTAGATCAAATTAGATTTGGTTCAATTCGAATCCAATTCGAATTTGATTCAAACCAAATTCGAAAAGACTCCTGATCCTAATCCAATTAGGATTCTTGTCCAAGTCCAACTTAGTTAATTAATCCAATTAGCCTTAATAAAATCATACTGAATTAATTTAAATCTGATCTAAAGTAATTAGGACTCGAATCCAATCTCTCATAATTACTTGGAATATTGATTTGATCGATTTCATCCTCGAAATTAAACTTGCGTCTCATGTGCAGTGCTAGCTGCACATAGTCAATGTTTAATTCCATATGATCCATAACTTAATTATCAATTAAGTAAATCTATATGTTCAATCAAGTCTCATACTTTCAAATTGAGCACATAAATATTTGATCAATTCTTTCCTACATTATTTGACTTTGTGCATGATTTTATAGATTCGAACACTAAGCCGGTAGCATAAGAATCATTTTTTATACTAATCAAAGTGAGCATCTAACAATGATACCCAACATCTGATAAGGTCGAATATTTATAAAACAATATTCAAGAACCTCAGCATATGGTTACTACATAATTCATCCCTTTTATCCCAATGCTCAAGGTGACCAAGGGTTAAACTATCAATCCTGGATGAGTCATTCATATTATATTTTAATCTTTTCAAATCTCGTGACATGTCATGAGGATTATCCTGGTCAAGATTTTACTAAATTGAGATACAATGATGTATTAACTTCTGTAAACTGAAAGGGTCAATCCCATCTTGACTCACACACTGATTTCATAGGTACTTGACTATACCCAATAGCCTTTCGTCACTGTATTAGAAATACAAGTAGTCTGGCACTAAAGCACAGTGAGTTACTTGCATGTCACCATTGTGATCTCAGGTCGGAGGGATACTTATGCCCATATCCTATGCGAGCCATCCTTAACAATAGAGTGCTCTATAGGTGAGTCACTATTCAGTGACGATGTACTCCTGCATCTTATCTATATGCCATACCAGTATCTCCACACTCTTTAGTTAAGAGGACAACCAATCCATATGGCACACAATGATCTATACTCAACAAACATTATTATCTTAGTTAATAACGTATCATTTGATCGCGAACAAGTTTAACAACTATTCGATAAATCCTTCTTTATGGATTATATTATAGTTCTAAAGACTTCATCATAATACAAGAGTTCAAAGAAAGATGTACTTTTATGATGAACTTGTCAGAAATAACTTTTATTTATTAATAATTCATATATATATATTACAAAGAACACAATCATCTACAGATAGACAATTGACTTTAGGATATATTTTCGAACACTTTTCTCTTACTTTTATATATCTATTTACCTTAGAATTTATTAGTTTTCTTTTATAGAAATCTATTGCAGCTCTAGAATCATAATGGATTGAAATAGGAGAAATAAGAGATGAAATCAAAAAAATTTTAGATAAAAGATCTTTAAGCCATTCGGCTTCAGAGTAGATCAAATCAAGAGCTATGAGTTCAAATTCCATTGTACTTTTGGCTAAAATGATTTACTTAGTAGATTTTTAAGAAACAACACTATGACCAAATGAGAATACATAGTCAGAGGTGGATTTAACATTAGATGAGTTAGATATCTCATTAGCATCACTATATCCCTCCAATACAATTGAATATCCAATAAATCCAATACAATATGAAATAGTATCTTTAAGATACTTAAAAATTTATGCAAGAGTAATTTAATGAATCCTACTAGGACTACTGGTATATCGACTAAGTCTTGAAATAGCATGAGCAATATTAGGTTTAGAATAATTGGAGAGATATATGAGGATCCAATGATTTGAGCGTATCTTTCTTAATTTATAGGTTTATAGAGTTTTTAAAGAGTTGGATAGAAGGATCAAAAGGAGTAGAAATAGAAGAAAAATCAGAATAACCAAATTTATCAATCAATTATTAGGTATAATTGTTGGGTTCTTATAGGTGCTAATGCATGTGAATTTTAAAAATTTTTTAAATCCAAAACGTAGTGAAAAATCAGATTAAAATAATTTTAATCTAAGCATGCATTCATCATATAAAAATATCTATGGATCTAGTCATATGCTAAAATTAATATAAATTAATTTTAGTAGAAAGAAATAAAAGTCTGTGATCAAGTTGTATACTTGAATCACTTTTCTTTTACCTTAAACCTGTAACTGGGGTTGAATCTAATTCAATCCCTGAATTTGAGATTGAGTAGGTTCTGAATCAGCAGTATAAATATCCTACCTCTACGGTATTCATAGGACCGATCTAGATTGGCTCCTCTTGAAACAACTCACTTGAACTTAAAGTCTGAATAGGCTTGAACTAAGCCTGGATAGGGATCAACCCTTGATCCTTTTTTCTTAATTCTTGAATGAACCAATCTTTATTTGATCTTTCTTTCTTGATTTTTAAAGAAATCAAGAACCTTTCTTGATCCCTTAACTAACCAAGAACTAATCAAGAAGTAGTTGTAATAACCTCCTAATAAACTTGAGAGGAAGATGAAGAACTCTAACAACTTTGTGGCGCCAACCCTTGACACCAATGAGATGTTGCCGCCCATCTCTCTCCAAGATCCAAGAAAAAAGATGCCTAGAGGAGAGGGCATGGGCTAGAGAGAGAGAGGAGGAGAGGCGTTAGGCACAGTGAGGGTGGCGGTAAGGAAGAAAATTATGAGATTGATTTGAGAGATAGGGCTATGGTCCTTTAAATAGACAATATAAGGGAGTTCTAATCAAATTAGGATCCTTTCTTCTAATCATATTAGAAATCTAAACCTAAAGCCTCTTAGACCAAAAAGGATGCCACCTAGCCTAGACCCATGCCCACATTGGGCTTGGGCATCCCATCATATGGGATCCAATTAAATATGCTCTAATCCACCCACATGGTTCTATAAATTCAATTCAAGGGTTATTGATCAAATCAAGATGAATTTTCAATAAAAAAAAATCAAAAAAATTCTTTGTTGATTTAATTCAAGCCATAAATTGAGCATTCAATCATTAAAGCCCATTGAATCAAATTTAATTAGGTTCAAATCAAGTGTAGGAATTGGCTAATACTTATCATATAAGCAAACTAACCACAAGAAAAATTGGGTTCACCCAGGTGCTCGCAAGGTTAACATAAATCTAATAGGATTTCTCTAAATCCATACAAATTGATGCTTCATAAGTCTAATTTTAACTAATCTAGATCTTCTTTTGATGTGTGATCTTATAGATTCAATTCTAACTGATAGTGAGATATACCATGATCTCTATTATAAGTATCACTGAAATCTCTTTCGATGGATCGGAACAGTTTCACTCTAGCTCGATAAGGATCATTAATCCAAAACGATCCTATTGAGCTCTCACAATCTATCAGTGATATCTAGCAATATGTAGTAGCAATCTAGCAGAACCAAAAAAAAATCTCTAGGTATAGTTAATATGTGATACAGTCTCTCTATCGTGAGTCTCGATTAAATGGTAGGTTATGGATAAATTATCAATCCTCATCATCAGTCATATGATAGATTCGATCAGCTCAAGTCTAATAGTGATTCCAAATAAAAACTTTTTTCTATCAATCACACTTTATGGCCATAGATGTTAGATGTATGTCCTAGAAGCCAATATGGCTAACACATTGTCATAAATTTAGGATAATTTTGTACTTAATATATTGATATGATCAATAAAAGGATAATTTCTTTTCATTCAAGTGTGATGTATCTTTGAACCGTTCATACAATTAGTTTTGATACATATTCTCAAAGTGTTGAAAATTAGAGACATATATTTAATTCCTAAATGCTCTCAGTCATAAAATCATCATGAGGATGGTGATAGATCTAGATAGACTGGTACACAAATCGCTTCCTTCAGAATAGATGAGTCTCTGATCTACTGTGTAGAGACACAGAGTGACGAGTGTGGGTGGTTGTTAGAGAATAACTAGTACTGAGCATGACCATATGAGAGATCACTTGAATTTCTATTCAATCGTCAGTGATTATCTCAATGCTGTAATTGTGTGACTGATCTTTTGACTTGAGATGGTACTGCTGCTCATAGTAAAACTGCTGAAATTTGACTGACACATAAATATGGATCTCAATGAGCCCTTATAGTGGATATTGACGACAGTTGGTCTATGTAGGAGTGGGGTGCGCATCAAAATAGAATCTAGCGACCTTGATAGAGAGTAGTCCTATGAGATTCAAAAGGCTAAGTCCAAAAATCTATGGTCATAGTAGTGTGATTGATGAAAAAAAGTTTTCATAGAAGTCACAACTAGATTTAAGCTAATCGAATCTATCATATGACTGATGTTGAGGTTTGACGATTTATCCATGACCTGCCATCTAGTTGAGACTCACGATAGAAGAACTGAATCACACATTAACTACACCTAGAGATTCTTTTCAGTTCTTCTAGGTTACCACTACATGCTGTTAGATGTTACTGGTGGATTGTGAGTGCTCACTAAGATCATTTTAGATCAACAATCTTTGCTGAGTTAGAGTAAAATTATTCTGACCCATTGAAAAGAGTTTCAATGATACAATGATAGAGATCATTGTATATTTTACTACCAGATAGAATTAAACCAATGGGGTCATACAATAAAGAGATTAGGCTTGGAATAAGTAATTGAGATTATGAAGTATCAATTGGGCTTAGAGAAATGCATTGGGTTCATGATAACCTTGTTAATGGTTGGATCCAATTTCTCTTTCCGTTGGGATTACTTATTTGATAAGATAATTCTAACTTAATTATCTGCTAATAACCTACATGAATTAGATTTATGAGACTCCAATTGTTTGGTGTCTAAGGTTATGGATCATATTAATTAAGGATGCAAGTCCCTAATTAATTTTTTTAATAGTTATTTTTGGGCGCTACCTTGATTTGATCAAGTTGGGTGTATCCATTGATTAGAGAGCTCTTAGTTTTCTTATGGGGTATCTCTTGGGTGTATTTTGGGATGTCTAATTATGGGTGCAAGGGCTCCAATGCTGGCGCCTAATGGGCTTCCTAATGTAAGTTGGATAACTTAAGTTAATAGAAATCCTAATGCAAGTAAAACTTGTATTATGAGATTGAATAGAATTCAATCCTCATGTCTATTTAAAGAGACCTCTCCTAAGATCCCTAGAGCATCCAAACCAGTAGTCCCTCACTCCCAAAGGCTCTCCCCATGCCCTCTCTTCCTCTCCCTTTCTCGTCTCTTGGGTGTTCTACACCCCATCCCTTGGGATGCGAGTCCCAAAGAGTTCCATGCCCAAGGTGTTGGGTATCCCATAATTTGTTGGTTGTTGATATTTTTGTAGCAGCACAAAGCAAGGAGAAATTCTAGAGAAGAGGAGAAGAAGAAGATCAAGGAGAAAGATCAAGCATTGGTCGCAATCCAAGCTTCATTCATATTCAGTAGGTTGAATTTTGGAAGAACCAAAATTCAGATTATAGAGGGCTGTTCCAAGCTAATTCTGAGTGGATACTTATAGAGATCAAATACTTATATGGCTAAGAGAGAACTCTTCTCTTCCAAATCTAGATTTGAAGAAAAGGATTACGAAACAGGTATGTGATTTGATCACAATCTGAATTCATCATATATTAATTCCAGCATATGAAATAGATCCATGTGGTTTTATATTTTTATGCATGTATAATTCAGATTAAAAATATTTTAATCTTATTCTCTACTGTGATATTTAAAAAATAAAATTTTTGAAATATATATACATGCACCAAACCTCGAATTCTAATAGTGGTATCAGAACCATGGATTTTCATATGCTATCTTTTGATATACATATTTTGAAAAAATTTCAAAATTAGATTTTTATTGATACATGAGATATATAGATGAATCTTCTAATCTAAAATTTAATTTTAAATTTAATTTTAGAACATATAGATGATATGTAATTCTATGTATAGATCTAAATTTTGATCTAGAAAGAGTTCTAGTTCA
>NC_026000.2:37758366-37782722 GCF_000442705.2 Elaeis guineensis | reverse complement strand
TGAATGCACTTGAATGCCCTCTTGAATGCTCTTGATTTTCTCTTTTCAAATCACTTGAATGCCTCTTGGATATTTGGATCTCTCTATTTTGTTTTCCACCTTTTGAAACCTTTTATAGCCTTAAGAGACAAAGGAAAACAAACTAGGCAGAAAAAGAGCCGTTAGAGCACAAAAAGCAGCATTAAAAAGCAACCAAATCTGGCCAAAAACTAGCCGTTACAGGCAAATCCCGTCATATGAGTCGACTCATGAGTCGACTCATGCCTCAGGGGTCGACTCATGAGTCGACCTCTGTTGCAAAGTCCAGAGATTTGGTTTCTGGATTTTCTTGGCCCAAAACAGCAGAAGTCGACTCATGAGTCGACTCATGAGTCGACTCACAGGTCGTGCCAAGCCAGAAAACCAGCGTGCCATGGCTAATCTTTGCGTGCCAATCAGCTCATAGTTTCATGAGTTGACTCATGAGTCGACTCATGAACTTCAAACCTTCATAACTCCAAAAATATAAGTCCAAAAACCATGAAACTTTCACCAATAGATTACATATCATTTGTTCTACATGATGATGCTATCAAATCAGAGTTTTGATGAAATTACGATTTTGCCCCTGTAGAGCATAAGGTCTTTTTCAAATAAAAAATATTTGTATCCCTTCAAACTGTTTTGTAGTCATCAAAATCAATCTAGGAGCAACAATCTCTCTCTTTTTGATGATGACAAAATATTTGAACAAAAGCATTTTTCTGAATCATGAATTTCAACAGATTGTATTTTAGGTGCATATGCTTGAAAAGAGTATGATTCTTTTGGCATGTGATACAAATGGTTGTATGCATAAATGGTTTGTCCATTTGCTTAAAGATTGGAAGATATGCTCATTGGATTATTGTTTTGGTGTTAGAGCAGAAAATTTGATTTTATTATCAGAGCAAACTGTATTTTAAAAAATTTTCTCAATTCTCAAAACTAGTCATGTGTGCCAAAGCATATTGAATAGTTGATTTGGAAAGAGTATTAGAGCATTTAAGTTTAAGATGTATCAGAGCAAGAGAAATGAAAATTTTGCAATGTATCAATATAGGGAAGACAATTTTACAATGTATCAGAGAAAAATTTAGCAATGTATCAGAGTAGTAAAAACAGTTTTTCAATGTATCAGAGCAATGTATTCAATATATCAGAGTAGGTTTGGAATTTCAAAGCCTATCAGAGCATATTCAAAGATTTACAGCAAATCAGAGTATATTGCAATATATTAAAAGGTACTTATTTAAAAGGTACTTATTTGCAATATATTTAGCATTTGTACTTAAAGTTGTCAATGTATTAATTTCTCATAATTTGTAGTGTTTGCTTTTGATGGATTTCTTTGTGTTTAATTTCTCCCCCTTTTTGACATCATCAAACAAGGTTAACTCCTTTTTCTGAAGCATTTTTTTTTTTAATTTCTCCTCCTGTAGAGTTTGCTCCCCCTTAATGAAGCAATTATTAACAGCAATCATAAAATGATAATACCACAAAGAGAAAACAATATTCCACAAAAGAGAATATATAACCAAAGTAAGATAATCATCATAACAAAGGTAGATATTATAAAGCCATAATTGTTTCAGTACATAGATTGTAACATAAAAAGTAACATACAAAGTCAACTAGCTCATGTCAATACATGGCCCCAAAAATACAGATCCTAGAAAGGACTAAACATTAAGACCTAGGATCTAGAAATGATCAATGATCAGAATCATCAGAAATGTGATAAGGAGCAGATGGATCTGGATCTGAGATGCATCCTCGACCCCGTCTGCCTCTGGCACGAGAGGAAGAACTGGCACGAGCAGGCGAACGGGAGGAACTGGGTGGCTGAGAACGCTGAGAAGCTAGGGACTGAACTGAAAGGGTAAGTCTGATGGAGTCAAGTACAGTCAGTGCCCTGGAGACAGCCTGGAGAAGTGCAGTGAACTGAGTAGTAGCTTGCTCACTTGATCCTCTGATCTCCTTCCTCAGTAACTCATAACCGCCCTCAAGAGCTCCTCTGAGTCTGCCGGCCTCTGCAGTGAGATCAGTGATCTCAAACGTAGACTCCTGAGGCTGAGGGTGTGCCAAATCGAAGACCTGCCCCTGTAACTCGAGAACTCTGCCAGTCAATCTCAGAACAGTGTCCTCAAGCTGCTGAATCCTGATGGACTGATCTGCCATCATCTGATATACTGTGGAGATGTGGGGAGTCAAAGTCTGATCAGTAGAAGTAGCCCCTGGTACAAATGAAGTACTGCTCATCTGACTCGACATTAAAGAGACCATACGCTGTGCAATCCGCTCAATCTGATAATCAGACAGTGTGAACTCTGGCGGAGGTGCTCTGCTCTCTGGCTGATGCACAGGTGTGGGTATCCTGGTAAACTTAGAAGGGACAGCCTCTGGATCCGGAAAGAACTGTATATCTGGTGAAGCTGCCCTGAAGTCATGAACAGGAGATGATGGACCTTCTTCTTCTTTAGCTCTGACTCCTGCTGTATCCTCAGCTCTTTCTTCTGCTCTCTCTTCTGCTCTTTCTTCTGTTCTTTCCTTAGCTCCCCTGATCCAACCATCACCACTTTTTGTGAACCCCATTCGATGCAAGGTGTGTAGGTTAAAGGTATCAACATGAGATAGTTTGGTGGGAGCCTCCCCCTCACAACTAACTCCAAACCTCCTGAAAACTCTAGTCAGGGCCATACCATAAGGCAAATGTGCCTTAGATCTGTTCAGAGTCTCTCTCATGGCCTCTATCATAAGTGCTGGGAGGTTTAGGGGGGTTTCTGTGATAATGTGAAACATAATGCATATGTCCCTGCCTGACAGAAGATTGTGCCTACCACTCCTAGGGAAGAAAAGTTTTGTGACCATTTGATGTAAGATTCTCATTTCTATAGGTAAAATCTTGGCCTCTAGTTTATTCAAATTCCCTTGGTAGGTTCCTCCAAGTATAACACTTATACCTTCTTCTTTCACGGGGAGTTCCATGTATGCATAACCTTCACTAGGTAAGTGTAAAATCTCCCCTAAAATGACAGGATCCAGACAGATATCAATCCCTTTCACAGTTGAAGTTACTGACCCATTTTCATAAATAAGATTCTGATAAAACTCCCTAACAAGGTCAACAAAGGTGACTTCTTTGAGTGAACAGTAAAAGCTCCATCCCTGATTTTTGATCTTACTTGCTAAAGAAAATCCCTCACTTTCAAAGAACCGGAAGTCAATGTTTTTCTCGATTTCTACTTTTCTATCTGAGAGAGGGTTCTTACTGGGGGTTTGAAAAGACTGTGAAGGACCTTGAACTGAAGCTAGAACGGGAGCAGAGGAGGACTGTGCCGCTTGCCTTTTCCTTCTGACACTTTCTTCAAGTTCCCGGACAGACTTTCTCCTTTGGGGAAGTTTCATTTTTGGTGCCATAACCTCTTCAATACCAGGCGAGGAGACTTGAGGAGCAAGTGAGAGAGTGGAGGAAGGATCACAAGAGAGTGATTTGTGGTTTTGGAGGAGAGAATGAGTGGATTTGAGAGGGACGGTGGAGTGCTAGGGCACGCTCCAACCGTGAAGAACAAGGGAAGAGGTCACAAAAGAACCTTTCCCGGAGTGGCTATTTGCGGTGGAGAGGAGGCGGGAGGAGTTCCACTAGCTCAAGCCTTGGAAATGGAGCAAATGGGAGAAGGGAGAATGGATTTCGGAAGGAGGAAGACGAGCGTGAGGGTCGGCTCACGAACAGTAATTCAAAATATAAATCCTTCAGCCCGTTGGAAGTTGCTGGGAATTACAAGTTTGCCATTGAGTCGACTCATGGGGGTCGACTCATGAAGTTCAGAAAATCAGAAAAAAATTGAATAAATTCCAAAAAAATTTGAAATTTGGGGAGAAGGAGTTTAGCTCTAAGATGAGTTTTTAGAATGAAAAACTCAAGCTTTTGGGACCAAGAAAGGTGTTGGAAATTAAGCTCTAAAAAATTTTGATAATAAATCATTGGAAATTGAAAAATTAATTCAGGCAAATGGATCAAGAATTCTTAGATTTCTCCTAATTTCACAGAATCTATCCTCACTAAGGGCCTTTGTAAAGATATCAGCTAATTGATTTTCGGTGCAAACATATTCAAGAATTATATTTTTGTTTTGAACATGTTCTCTTATGAAGTGATGTCTTATTTCAATATGTTTGGATCTTGAGTGTTGAATAGGATTTTTAGATAGATTTATGGCACTTGTGTTGTCACATCTTATTGGTGTCTCATTAAGTTTAATTCCAAAGTCTTCGAGTTGTTGCTTAATCCACAAGATTTGAGCACAACAACTTCCGGCTGCAATGTATTCGGCCTCAGCCGTAGACAGTGCTACCGAATTTTGTTTCTTGCTAAACCATGAGATTAGGTTAACTCCAAGAAATTGACAAGTTCCACTTGTGCTTTTTCTATCTAGTTTACATCCAGCAAAGTCAGCATCAGAATATCCTAATAAATCTATTTGTGAGTCCTTAGAGTACCATAACCCTAAAGTTTGAGTACCATTTAAGTATCTAAGGATTCTTTTAACAGCATTCAAATGAGATTCTTTAGGATTAGATTGATATCTAGCACATAAACAAACACTAAACATGATATCAGGCCTACTTGCAGTTAAATATAATAATGATCCAATCATACCTCTATAGTATTTTAAGTCTACACATTTACCTTCATCGTCCTTGTCAAGCTTACATGAGGGACTCATTGGTGTGCCAATGGGTTTGGAGTTCTCCATTCCAAATCTTTTGAGTAGTTCCTTGGTGTACTTGCTTTGGGTGATGGAGATTCCCTCTTTTGATTGTTTGATCTGGAGTCCGGGAAAAAGGTGAGTTCTCCCATCATGCTCATCTCGAACTCCCCCTGCATAAGCTTAGCAAAGTCTTGACAAAGAGATTCATTAGTAGACCCAAAAATTATGTCATCAACATAAATTTGTATAACTAACATATCATTTTGATTTCTTTTGATAAAGAGGGTTGTATCTACATTACCTCTTGAAAAACCATTATTTAGTAAAAATTTGCTTAGTCTATCATACCATGCTCTAGGTGCTTGTTTTAATCCATATAAAGCCTTATTTAATTTAAAAACATGATTAGGAAAGGCATGATTTTCAAATCCAGGGGGTTGTTCTACATAAACTTCTTCAGCAATAAATCCATTTAAAAATGCACTTTTAACATCCATTTGAAACAATTTGAATTTCATAAAGCAAGCATATGCAAGTAGAAGTCTAATGGCTTCTAATCTAGCTACTGGTGCAAAGGTTTCATCAAAATCAATCCCTTCTTCTTGATTATATCCTTTAGCAACCAATCTTGCTTTATTTCTAATTACATTACCATGCTCATCTAATTTGTTTCTAAAGACCCATTTTGTGCCAATTATTGAACAGTTTTTAGGTCTTGAAACCAAAGTCCAAACATTATTTCTTTCAAATTGATTAAGTTCCTCTTGCATTGCATTAATCCAATTATGATCTTTTTCAGCTTCTTCAATAGTTTTAGGTTCAAAATGAGATACAAAAGCACAATGATTAAACACATCTCTAAGTGAAGAGCGAGTTTTTACACCATGCATAGGATCACCAATAATTAACTCCTTAGGGTGGTTGTGAACATACCTACATTCCTTGGGTAGGTCATTTGTACCTTGAGGTTATTCTTGAATTTTCTCACCTATCTCATCTTGTTTGTCTTCTTGTTCCTTGTCCTCTGGAGTGGCTGAATCTTTCAGAGTGATCTCCTTCATACCTTCTATTAATGGATCTGCATCATCAACACCCTCATTCTTCCTTGAAGGAAGATCGTTAGATTCATCAAAGACAACATGAATGGACTCCTCAACTACTAAAGTTCTTTTATTAAAAACTCTAAAAGCTTTACTAGTAGAGGAGTAACCCAGAAAGATTGCTTCATCTGATTTTGCATCAAATTTACCAAGTCTTTCCTTGCTATTATTTAATACAAAACATCGGCAGCCAAAAACATGAAAATATGCAATATTTGGTTTTCTTCCTTTCCAAAGTTCATAGGGGGTTTTCTTTAAAAATTGTCTGATCAAAGCACGATTTAAAATGTAACATACTGTATTAATAGCTTCCGCCCAAAAATATCTTGGAAGGTTGCTTTCACAAAGCATGGTACGGGCCATTTCTTCTAAGGTTCTGTTTTTCCTTTCAACTACCCCATTTTGTTGGGGTGTTCTAGGAGCAGAGAAGTTATGGCCGATTCCATTCTCATCACAAAATTTTTCAAAGTCTTGATTTTCAAATTCAGTTCCATGGTCACTTCTAATATTTTGAATTGAAAATCTTTTTTCATTAGTGACTTTTCGATGAAATTTAGTAAAAATATGAAAAGTTTCATCTTTGTGTGCCAAAAAGAAAACCCAAGTAAAACGTGAATAATCATCTATTATTACAAAACCATATCATTTTCCTCCTAGACTTGTGGTTCTAGTTGGTCCAAATAAATCCATATGCAAAAGCTCTAATGGTCTAGAAGTTGAAACAATATTTTTGGATTTAAATAAAACTCTAGTTTGCTTACCTAGTTGACATGCATCACAAATCCTATCTTTTTCAAAATTCAGTTTAGGCAAGCCATGAACTAATTCTTTCTTAGTTAATTTTGAAAGAGAATGCATGCTAATGTGAGCAAGTCTACGATGCCAAAGCCAACTAGTCTCATTAACTTTAGCATTTAAGGATACTAGGCATTGCATGTCTAATTTGGCTAAATCATTTAGATCTACCATATAAACATTGCCATGTCTATGTCCTATAAATTTGATGCCATCATTAATAGGACTAGTCACAATACAAACAGATGATTCAAAAACTACTTTATACCCTTTATCACAAAATTGACTAATGCTAAGTAAGTTATGCTTTAAACCTTTAACTAACAAAATATTTTCAATATATTTGGAGGGAGTGATACCAATGTTACCTATCCCGATGATCTTTCCTTTGCCATTATCTCCAAAGGTGACCATCCCTCCATCCTTAGCATCAAGCGTGATGAATTGTGATTCATCACCAGTCATGTGTCTCGAGCATCCACTGTCCAGATATCATTTCCTGTTTTCTCCATGGGATGCTAGACACACCTGCAAACAAATATCAAGTTTTTGTTTTAGGTACCCAAGCTTTCTTGGGTCCTTTTTGGTTAGTCAAGATGGTTCCTTTTGGAACCCATATTTTTTTTACAGTTATGTTTGCACAAGTGTAAGATTTATGTCCTATTCTACCACATTTAAAACAAGTAGTATTGGTAGGCTTGTTACTTGAATAATTTACATAAATATTTTTCAGAAATTTTTGTTTCTTTAAGGGGTTATAGCCAAGTCCGGCCTTATCATATACGGCCTTTTGATTTTCAAGAATCATATTTAGTTTGTTTGAACTTAAGGTGAATTTATCTACTATAGGTTTCAGCTTATTAATATCATTCTTTAGGCTTTGGTTCTCTTGAAGCAAAGTAGATTTTTCAATTGAAAGATTTTCTGCTTGTTTTACTAAAGACTGATTTTTCAATTTTAGTTCTTTATTTTTCATTCCTAGTTTCTTCAATTCATCAATTAAATCATTGAAGGCTTCATGCAATTCTTCAAAAGTAAATTCACTAGGGGTTTCAGAAATTACCTCATTATCGTGTGCCATAAGGCACAGGTTGGCTTGTTCTGTTGAGGTCTCCTCATCGGAGCTTGAGTCGTCGCTCGCACTCCATGTGGCCATCATTGCCTTCTTTTTGAACTTTTTGGGACCTTTCTTCAATTGTGGACATTCGGATTTGAAATGCCCCGGCTTCTTGCACTCATAGCATATAAGGGGTTGATCTTTTTCTTTCTCTTTGCTTTGTTCCCCTTTTGTGAAAGGTCTCTTTCTCATCCCCTGTTTCCTCTTTCTTAGGAACTTCTTGAATCTTCGGGTGATGAGTGCCATTTCTTCATCCTGTTCTTCATCTTCTATGTCGTCAGTTTCTTCATCAGGAGAGGCTGTGGATTTGAGGGCAATGGTTCTCTTCTTTTTGACTTCATCCTCTTGATGTTGCTTCATGCTAAGCTCGTGAGTCATCAAGGATCCAAGAAGCTCTTCTAGAGGTAGAGTGTTCAAGTCCTTTGCTTCTTGGATAGCAGTCACCTTGGCTTCCCAGGTTCTTGGCAATGACCTGAGAATCTTCCTTACAAGCTCACTGTTAGTATAAGATTTGCCAAGACTCTTCAAACCATTAATTATGTCAGTAAAGCGAGTAAACATAGCAGTTATGGACTCATCATGCTCCATTTTAAATAACTCATATTTATGTACAAGCATGTTTATTTTAGACTCCTTTACTTGATTTGTTCCCTCATGGGTTACTTCTAACCTATCCCATATTTCTTTAGCAGATGCACAGGTAGAAATGCGATTAAATTCATTTGCATCAAGTGAACAATAAAGAACATTCATAGCTTTAGCATTTAACTGTGCCAATTTCTTATCAACCTCATCCCATTCTCTTTCGGGTTTGGTTGACTCCTCACCATCTATTATCTTGGTGGGTGTGTGTGGACCGTTCACTATGATACTCCACATATCATAGTCTAGTGCTTGTATGAAAATCTTCATCCGAGCTTTCCAATAGGTGTAATTAGACCCATTGAAAAGTGGAGGTCGGTTGGTAGATTGCCCCTCGGCTAGAGAAGTGCCGACGTGGGTTGCCATAGATCTTTGGCTCTTTGATTGTTAGATCAAAGAAGGGCTAGAGCACCGGGCTCTGATACCACTTGTTGCCCAGCTATGCAACCCAAGAGGGGGGGTGAATTGGGTTTTAAAAATTTTAGGCTTAACTAATTACTTGTAAAAATTATATATCAAAAGCTTGATGAATGAGGAGAGAGACTTTAGTTTGAGATTAATTACTTAAAACAAGAATGCAAGGATATAATGGAGAATTAAAGAGAAACAATAAAGCATGCCACAAACACAATGATTTATAGTGGTTCGGTGCCAACCTTGCACCTACATCCACTCCCCAAGCTCCTACTTGGAAATTCCAATCCACTATACTTTGTATTCAACCCGAATACAACCGTCGAAAACTCCGACACTAGCTATCCCAAGCTAGTCCACTTGTTTCCCGGGTACAAGCCGACCCAATACACTCCGATTTCAGGTTCGGATCAACCTTTCCTTGTTTTGGAAACCCTCCAAAACAAAAATAATTACTCACAAGATAAAATCAGTTTAGAGCACAAATAAGTACAAGAATAGCTCCTTAAGTGAGCGAATATAACAATAAATACGCTTTACTCAAATGAAGAAGCCCCTCTTGGATTTCCTCAAAGTGGGTGAGAGATGAAGTAAATGCTTGAGGAGTTGGTGAGCTTGATTGATGGCTTCTTGAAGGCTTTTAAATGAGCTCTTGTATGATGTTGAGTAGTTGGCTTGAAAAACCTTCTCTTGAATGCACTTGAATGCCCTCTTGAATGCTCTTGATTTTCTCTTTTCAAATCACTTGAATGCCTCTTGGATATTTGGATCTCTCTATTTTGTTTTCCACCTTTTGAAACCTTTTATAGCCTTAAGAGACAAAGAAAAACAAACTAGGCAGAAAAAGAGCCGTTAGAGCACAAAAAGCAGCATTAAAAAGCAACCAAATCTGGCCAAAAACTAGCCGTTACAGGCAAATCCCGTCATATGAGTCGACTCATGAGTCGACTCATGCCTCAGGGGTCGACTCATGAGTCGACCTCTGTTGCAAAGTCCAGAGATTTGGTTTCTGGATTTTCTTGGCCCAAAACAGCAGAAGTCGACTCATGAGTCGACTCATGCCTTGTGGGTCGACTCATGAGTCGACTCACAGGTCGTGCCAAGCCAGAAAACCAGCGTGCCATGGCTAATCTTTGCGTGCCAATCAGCTCATAGTTTCATGAGTTGACTCATGAGTCGACTCATGAACTTCAAACCTTCATAACTCCAAAAATATAAGTCCAAAAACCATGAAACTTTCACCAATAGATTACATATCATTTGTTCTACACGATGATGCTATCAAATCAGAGTTTTGATGAAATTACAATTTTGCCCCTGTAGAGCATAAGGTCTTTTTCAAATAAAAAATATTTGTATCCCTTCAAACTGTTTTGTAGTCATCAAAATCAATCTAGGAGCAACATCCTCAATCTCGTCTCAGAGCTGGATGCACTCCTCTGTGTCGTGGCCGTGGTCGCGGTGGTAGAGGCAGAACTTGTTGGGGTTGCACTTCCCGGGGTGCGTGCGCATCCTCTCCGGCCTAGGGAGCTGCTCCCTGACCTCCATCAGCACCTGGGCCTTCGAGGCGTTGAGGGGGGCATAGTTGCGGAATCTCCCTGGTGGGGAACCCCATCGAACCCCACGATCCGGGCTTCTCTACCTGCGCACCCGGGGTGGAGTATGGGCGCGCTTATGCCCAGGAGGGGATTGAGAATGCAATGGGGCTTCCTTTGGCCTTTTCTCAATTGCGGGCTTACTCGAGTCTCCCGCTTGCCGCTCCCTCGCCGTCTCTTCATCCTTCATTTTGAAGGCTTCTTCCGCTCGGGCGTATCCTTCAGCCCGAGCCAGCAAATCAGCAAAATCTTTGGGATACTTCTTCTCCAGGGAGAACAAAAGATCATTCTTCTGAAGGCCGCCTTTCAGGGCGGCCATGGCGACTGATTGGTCCAAGTTTCGGACCTCCAGCACCGCGATGTTGAAGTGGTTGATGTAGGCCCGTATGGACTCCCCTTCCCTCTGCTTGATGTTGATGAGGGACTCCGAACCCTTCCGGGGGCGCCGGCTGCTGACAAAATGGGCCATAAATTGGTGGCTCATTTGGTCGAAGGAAAAGATGGTACCCGATTTCAAAGCCGAGTACCAGTTCCTTGCCGCTTCCTTCAAGGTAGACGGGAAGGCCCGGCATAGAATGGCATCAGGAGCACCGTGAAGCAGCATCATCGTCCGAAAGGCCTCCAGATGATCAACCGGGTCCGAAGTTCCGTCGTAGCTTTCGAACTGGGGAAGCTTGAAGTTCGGCGGGATCGGTTCCTGCATGATCATTTGGGAGAAGGGAGGGTCAGTACAAATATCCTCACCGTAAGCAGGAGGCGCATGGCGGAGTTCTTCGATCCGTCGGTTCGTCTCCTGGAGCCTCCGATCCAGGAAATCCTCTCGACTCCGAGTCTCGAGGGTTCTTTGGCAGAACGGGGGCAGGGATCTTCCAGGGGTGGAGTCGTGGTCTGATTGAGGGCTCTCTACCCTTGGGTTCATTTTCCCAGGAAGGACGGGGCGGCTGGCCCAAGTGGCCCGCCCCACCGTCGGATCCTGGTGTTCTGGGGATGCCCTTACCAGGTGTACCGATGCCTGCGGCTGCTCCTGCTGCATAGCTTGCACAGCTTCGGTGAGGCCTCTAACCTGCTGCGCCAGCAGGTCAAACTACTCCGCGCCGACCGCCGCCGTCGGGGGAGGAGGAGGAGGTTGAGAAATAGGAGGGGAGGCTGGAGCCTGAGATCTGGCCGCGGAGGCCGTGGACCACCGCGTGGACGCCTTGCGAGGAGGCATCAAGTATGGATCCCGTGGGGGAACAAGGAGTGGGTGTCGGAGGAGACGACCGGAGGTGGATCCATTGAGCGCTCCTTCAAGAACAAGGGTACTGCGAAGACACAGAGCCCTTCCTCTAGCGCCAATCCTGTTGGTGCAAAAATCCACTTGCACCGGAGAAGCTGGAGTCGAGGAAGTCACGATCGCCGCCGGGACCTGCAAAGGAAGTCTAAACCGGAGGTGGGGTTGCTCCGGCAAGACCCTCCGACGCTCAAGTCAGTTCTCTGCCTCAACAAGAATGGAGTGCTCGAATGGAGAATTTAGCAGAGTTTTTAGATAAAAAAGATGAGAGCTTAGATAATAACGTATCTGGGGACCCCCCTTTTTATAGGCGGAGGGTGCCATAGACTGATAGCGACGTTCGCAACCGTCTGGTAGTGGGCTGCCCAGGGTCAGGTGGAGTTTGTTGCGAAGAGTAGTGGGGTGGACCCATGGCTATCACCGGGGCGCGCCACGTGGAGTCTGTCGCGGGAGTGGAGCGGCGTCTGTTGTCACGACTTGCCAGCGGATGGGAGAATCGTACGGTATCTGTCGCAGGAAGTGGAGCAGGATCGTGGCCATTATTGTGGCTTGCCAGGGAGTAGTGGAACTGCATAGAATCCATCGTAGGAAGTGGAGCAGGATCGTGGCCGTTATTGTGGCCTGCCAGGGAGTGCAGATCCGTCGGCTGAAGTTCGGCCAGCGGATGGAGCCCGGCTCCTGTAGGAGTCCGGGCGGAGTCTACTTGCGGTTGAAGTTGTTGGCAGAGTCCGACTCCCGTAGGAGTCCGGACGAAGTCTGTCTGCAGCCGTTGGAGTCGAGGACGAAGCCTGGCTCCCGTAGGAGTCCGGACGGAGTCTACTTGCGGTTGAAGTTGTTGGCGGAGTCTGGCTCCCGTAGGAGTCCGGATGAAGTCTGTCTGCAGCCGTTGGAGTCGAGGACGAAGTTCGGCTCCCGTAGGAGTCCGGGCGGAGTCTTCCTGCAATTGAAGTTAAAGGCGAAGTCTGGCTCCCGTAGGAGACCGGACAAGGCTTACCGGCAGCTGATGTTGAGGACGAAGCCCGGCTCCTGTAGGAGTCCGGGCGGAGTCTACTTGCGGTTGAAATTGTTGGCGGAGTCCGGCTCCCGTAGGAGTCCGGACGAAGTCTGTCTGCAGCCGTTGGAGCCGAGGACGAAGCCTGGCTCCCGTAGGAGTCTGGGCGGGGTATTCATGCAACAGAAGTTAAAGGCGAAGTCCGGCTCCCGTAGGAGACCAGACAAGGCTTACCGGCAGCTGATGGTGAGGACGGAGCCCGGCTCTTGTAGGAGTTCGGGCGGAGTCTACTTGCGGTTGAAATTGTTGGCAGAGTCTGGCTCCCGTAGGAGTTCGGACGAAGTCTGTCTGCAGCCGTTGGAGCCGAGGACGAAGCCCGGCTCCCGTAGGAGTCCGGGCGGAGTATTCCTGCAACAGAAGTTAAAGGCGAAGTCTGGCTCCCGTAGGAGTCCGGACGAAGTCTTACCGGCAGTTGATGTTGAGGATGAAGCCCGGCTCATGTAGGAGTCTGGGCGGAGTCTACTTGCGGTTGAAATTGTTGGCGGAGTCCAGCTCCCGTAGGAGTCCGGACGAAGTCTGTCTGCAGCCGTTGGAGCCGAGGATGAAGTCCGGCTCCCGTAGGAGTCCGGGCGGAGTATTCCTGCAACAGAAGTTAAAGGCGAAGTCCGGCTTCCGTAGGAGACCGGACAAGGCTTACCGACAGCTGATGTTGAGGACGGAGCCCGGCTCCTGTAGGAGTTCGGGCGGAGTCTACTTGCGGTTGAAATTGTTGGTGGAGTCCGGCTCCCGTAGGAGTCCGGACGAACCTTACCGGCGGTTGACGTTGGCGACGAAGCTCGGCTCCCGTAGGAGTCCGGGCGGACCTCCTGGAGCCGATTCTGCTGAGGACTTCGGCTGTGGGTATTTTATACCCAACAATACCATAAGATGCTATGACAATGTATTGCAAAGATAACAATGCCATAGCCCTCACTAAGAAACCAAGGTCTCACCAGAAGTCCTAGCATATAGAGTAGCGATAGATGCGACTACCTCAAAAAAAAATACATTGAAGTATGAAGAGTAGACTCTGTAGACAACGTACAGACTCACTGACAAAGTAATTAAGTCAGCTAAAGATAAAATCCATCTTGAGAAGATGGGACTTAGATTAGTAGCCAATTGGCTTTAGTTCAAATGAGAGATTGTTAGATGTATATCCTAGAAGCCAATATGGTTGATACATTGTAATAAATTTAGGACATAATTTTATACTTAATATATTAATTTGATCAATAAAATGATAAATTTGATTTTTCTTCAAGAGTGATGTATCCTTGAATCGTTCTTGAAATTAATACTTCGATACATATTCTCAAAGAGTTGAGAATTAGAGGCATGTATAAAATTTTTAAATGCTCCCGATCATAGTGTCATCATGAGGATGGTGATCGATCTGGATAGATCGATGCATAGATCACTTTCTTCAGAGTAAATGAGTCTTTGATCTACAGTATAGAGCACTGAGCGACGAGTGGGGGTAGTTGTTAGAGAATAACTAGTATGGAGTGTGACCATATGAGAGATCACTTGAATTTCTACTCAATCGTCAGTGATCGTCTCAATGTTGTAGTTGTATGAGTGGTCCTTTGACTTACGATGGCACGATTGCTCGCAGTAAGTGTTGGGAAATGTGTCCCAAAAAGCCAATCGTCAAGCTGTTGACGGTTGAGCAATCAAGTATTGTAATTGATTTGTTAATAAATAAAATATATTTGGCATTTTCATCATAAGCTTTCATCTTCTAATGAACTCCGTTGTTATGATGAAGTCCTTAGGACTATTTAAGTTCGATAAAGAGAGGATTTATCGATTAGTCCTTAAAACTGTTCACGACCAAATGATAGGCTGTTAATAAGGACGACAACTTCTATCAAGCATAGGTCGCTGTAGGCCATATGGGTTGGTTGTCCTCTTAACCAAGGAGTGTGGAGACACTGGTATGGCATACAGGTGAGATGTAAGGGTACATCGACATTGAACGTGACCAACTCCAGAGCATTCTGCTGTCGAGAATGTCTCTGATGGGATATAGGTATAAGTGTCCCTTAGACTTGAGATCGCCTCAGTGACTTGCAAGCAACTCACTGTGCTTTGGTACTGGACTAACTGAATTTTTAATTCAGGGATGGAAGGCTTCTGGGCACAGTCAAGTACTTGCGAAGTCAGAGTGTGATCGAGATGGGATTGACCACTCCAAGAGTTGGAGAAGAATGAGTCGCTGTATTTCAATTTAGCAAAACCTTGGCCAGGGTAATCCATCAGATGGATTTGATATTTTGAAATACAATGTGGACAACCTGATCAGAGTTGACAGTTGAGCTCTGGGGTGTCCTATGATCATTTTGGTCAAGGAGATGAATTATATGAAAACTATATCCGCATGGGTTCTAAGGATGTTGTTCTACACATTCGACCTATCCGGACGTCGGGTACCATTGCTAGATGGTCACTTCGATTGGTATAGGAATTTATTTCTATGCTACTGGCTTAGGTTCGGACCTATGAGGTCACACACATTAGAGTTCATGATCCGATCAGATGGTTGATCAACGATTAAGAATCATTATAGGGTTAAATAATCAATACGATTGACATTTAACCCAGTGCAAGTGTTGCAGGAGGATCGATTAGCAATTTGATTGCTAATTGGCTTAATTTGATTAAGCCAATGGGCTGAGATTAAGTCTAATTAAATATGATTTAATTAGATTTGGTTTGGGCTTGATTGGATCAAGTCCAATTGGTTTATTGGATAAGCCAAGTGCAAGGAAAGACTAGTCCTAGTTCAACTAGGACTTGGGTCAATCTAATTTCTAATTTGATTAGAAAATTAAATCAGATTTAAATCTAATTTAATCTGATTAAATTAGGTTCTTAATTAGGTTAAGACCTATTTTAATTGGGTTGATCTAATTTTGATTTGATTTGGTTTGGGAAACCAAATTAAAACAAGTTATGAGACAGAATCCTAGTAGGACTAGGATTCCACCTTGCGCCACATAAACCTTCTCCACGCCCTCTCTCTTATTCAACGCCAATCTCCACTTATTTTGTGCGACAAAAGCCTCTCTCAGATCTCTCCCACTTCACAAAAGGTCTCCTCTCTTCTTTCTTACATGGAAGGTGATTTGGATCAAATCTAAAAGGAATAAGTTTGGATTTCGAATTCTATGAGATAGAGTTTTAGAAATCCAAAACTCTTTCAATTTTGCACCGAATTTATCCAAATTTTTTTTGGAATTTTTGTGGCTTTTAGGTTTACATTGTACACCCTTTTCTGGTGATCATGTATGAAAATATGGAGGAGGTGCTCAAGAGTTGGGCGTCCCTTAACTTGCCATGTTTGGATAAGCCTTGACTAGGTGTTTGACCTAGACAAGGACTCTATCATATCTCTCTATATAAGATGAGTTTCTTCATGAAATTTTAAGAGAGATAGATATTTGAGAGGCTTTCTTCCATCCAAAAATCAGAGAGAAATACCTTTGGTCGTGGAGATATAAAAGATGCAAGTTTGGGTGTCTAGAGAGAAAAACGTGAAGAAGAAGAGGGTCTTCTTCTTGGGTTTTTGTTTTCATATCTTTCCTCCTCCATCTTGAGTTTTCTGAGAGTGTCTCAGATCTGAAACTCTCCTTCTACTTTTCATCTTTGGAAGAGTCCAAATCAAGAAGAAGGAGGCACCTGATCAACCATCAAAGAAGGATCAGCGCAGTACTAGCATACTGTGCTGATTTCCTGAAGCAGGACTTCTGATCGAGATTCGTGGGCTCGTGTGGACGACTCCTAGAGGCCGGACGCGTGTGCGGCTTGCAACATCATCCTTAAGCCCGGATCAGCAGGTTAGAGCGTCTAACTTGCAAGGTAATAGATCTGATCTATTATTTAATACATACATTAGATGTAGCTAGTATAGAAACATGTTGATATGATCAACATGTAGTTCATACTATATTTATATATTTTAATTTTTGATTTAATCTATGTAATAATCATGTAATAGGATCTTAGATCTAGGATTTTCTGATCTTAGAAAATAAATTTTGATTTATTTTAGTCTTCCGCTGTATGATCTTGAAAAAGTTTCAAGATCTAACCCTGAAACCCTAGATCTGGTTCCTACAATTGGTATCAGAGCCTAGGTTCTTTATTACATGATTATTTATACATGCTTAGATTATTTTTTAGATTAGATCTAATTTATAATCTGATTATTAAATCTGAAATTAAAATTTTAGATCAATCACAAACTGCAAGGTTGTCCTGCTGTAAGGTTTACCCCTTACAGTGCAAAGGTTGTCCTAGTTTGTGTAGATCTATCTTTAATCATAAATTTGTTAGATATGATCTAGATTAAATTTATGATTTATTAGATTTAAAAGATATTTAAATCTGAAATAAAATCTCTTTGTTAATAATTTTTATGCAAAGAAATTATTTAAAGTTGAAATTGTTTCAATTACATGAACCTGTTTAGATTAGATCTAAAGTAGTTTCATGTTTATTTCACTTGCATCTTGATTATGAATCAAACATGCAATATGATTGGTAGAATCATATTGTAAAATTATTTTACAAATATGAAAATTATTTTTTGAAAAGCCGAACCCAACCCTCAGCCAAAACTTAATTAAGAATTAAGAAGTTGTTTGATTAGGTTCTAGGATTGTGAATTGAAGAACCTAAGACACAAATCATAACACATTGGGTTAATGGGTTAGTGGAATTAGGTCCATTAATTGGGTTAGACCTATGGTTAGATTAAAGATGGACTTAATTAGAGAATTGACTAAATCTAATCAATTGTTGTCTTAGATTAGGTCAAGGATTCTCTAGATCAATTACAATAGTTGTAGTTGGTCAAGTCCATGTCTTTAACGAGAACCAAATGGACTTGATTCTTGGCTAAGCGGTCTAGCACGAACTGTTAGGTTGATCTAATCGAAACTAATTAAACCAGTTGGTGTCTAAGGTAAACCAGACGGTGGTTTTTAATTGGGAGCCCGCTTACCTGGCCATTTCTGATGGTGTCTAAGGCAAGCTTTGGCAGACCCTCCCACTGATCGAACTTACCTGGCCTCTTGGTGAAATTATGTTTTGATCGGATCACTTGACTATTCGAGCTGACCCATGTCAGCTAGGTAAATCAGTGTGACTGATTTAGGTGCTCCTAGACCAGCCCTTTTAATGGTCTCCCTTAAGCTGACTTGGTGAAGCAGTGGGAGGATCATGATAAGCTGGTTCATCTGACCTCATCCTCTATATTATTTAATCTCTAAAATTATTAGGTCCTTAAAATGATAAAGTTATGGAGATAACTGAGTCATAGCCTCCCATTAAGGTGTTTGATAATGAGTCCATGAACTCAATAATCATTGCAGACCCAAAGGCCTGGTGCTTGTTGACTAATGGAATTATCACTCATCATATGAGACTTGGAAGTGTCTCTCTAATGGTGGTTAGGTGAGCCAACCAAAGTTGGGCTTAATCATTCGTTGGTTAGATACACCAAGTATGATCATGTTAATGGTTGGACCTAACGGATCCTTACAGTGGAGGCCAAAGCCTACTGATTAGGTTTCTGGGGCAAAATTAAAATTACTAGAAATTGTTTAGAGAAACAATTGGTTATGAACCTACCCTTAGATGTACATGGGTTGGCCAACCAAAGTTGGGCTTGTGTGCAGTCTAAGTGGATTCTAGTACCGCTAAGGAATTAGGGTAATTCCTCGAATTGGAGGTAGAGGCTACCAATTCGAATAAAATAGTGGGAGAAACCTTTTGATTAAAGTCCAAATCTTTAGGTTTAATGAATCAATTACTAATTAGGTTATGGTTCTCCTTTGTGCAATATGGCCACTTCCTATCGCTCCGATCATTGTTGGACAATGATAAGTTGGTGGGACCAACTTCGGTAGCTGGTACCGAAAGTTGAAGATAGTCCTGGAGCATGAACGGATCCTATATGTGATAATGGATCCTGCACCTGAGGAGCCAGCTGTCAATGCACGTGGAACAGTCAGAGACACTTACCAGAAGTGGCTCAGTGATCGGACCACGGTGCGCTGTATCATGCTGGCTATCATGAGCGACGAGTTCAGTCGCAGATTCGAGATGGCTCAGCCAAAGGACATGCTTCAAGTGTTGGAGGATGCCTTTGGCACACCCGATGACGTGGAGAGGCACAAGACTAGTTGTGCCATCTTCAACGCCAAAATGCGGGATGGTGCTCTGTCACTGATCATGTATTGTACATGATCGAGCTGATGGAACGATTGAGCAAGCTCGGCTTTCCTTGCATGAGCAGCTTGGGAAAGATGCAATACTGAACTCGCTGCCAAGTCTTATCTCCCATTCCTCACTCATTATAGAATGACAAAGCCTGAAGAAACTACCATGGGTTACTGGGGTTGCTTCAGAACTTTGAGAAGGATCACCAACTCTCAAGGAGTCGGTGAACTTAGTGGGAGGTTCTCTTCTGGTTCTCGACCTTTGAGAAAGGAAGAAGAACAAGAAGAAGAAAGTAAGAAGGTGCAAGTTCAGGCTGGGACATCAGTGCAGAGCCAGACCAAAAAGATCAAGCCTGATAAGAGTCTATTCTACTGGCAAGCACCCTAGATTAGATAGTGTGTCAGATATCTACTTATGGCATGTAGGCTAGGTCATATAAACAAGAACAGAATAAACAGGTTGACTCAAGAGGAATCTCGAAGTCAGTGATTGTGAATCACTTCCAACCTGTGAGTCTGTCTTCTTGGTAAAATGACCAAGTCACTTTTACTGGAAAAGGTGAGAGAGCTACTGAGCTCTTGGGCTAGTACATACTGATGTATGCGGGCCCATGAGCACAGTGCTAGAGGTGGATATTTCTACTTCATAACTTTCACGGATGACCTATCCGATATGGATATGTCTATCTGATGAAACATAAGTCGGATTCATTTGAAATGTTCAAACGATTCGAAGTGAAGTAGAAAAAAAACTGGGAAGAGTATTAAAACTCTTCGATCTGATCGAGGAGGAGAATACCTTTCTAGTGAGTTTCTCACATATCTAGGAGAGAATGGGATTCTCTCCCAATGGACTCCTCCAGGAACACCACAGCATAATGGTGTGTCTGAAAGGAGGAATCGGACTTGTTAGACATGGTCCGATCCATGATGGGTTTTGCTAGCTTGCGATATCCTTCTGGGGATATGCACTCGAATCGGCCTGTTATCTGTTAAATAGGTTCAAGTAAGTCTGTAATTAAGACTCCATATGAGATATGGACGGGACGTAAGCCAGCACTTTCACACCTTAGGGTCTGGGGGTGCCCGGCCTATGTCAAACGATTAGTCACAGACAAACTTGGACCTAGGTCTGACAAATGCTCATTCATAGGGTACCCAAAGAGACAAAAGGATATTTTTTCTACCATGCTGATGAACAAAAGGTGTTCGTCAGCCTTAAGGCAATCTTTTTAGAAAAGGAGTTCCTTGGTGAAGGAACCGTTGCCTCTAAGGTTGAACTTGATGAAGTTCAACAGGTAGAAGGACCGACACCAATAGCTGAACCTGAGTCGGATATGATTAGATCAGATCCGGAGCCCAATATACCTGCACCATTAAGGCGATCCGGTAGAGTACCGCGTCAGCCGGACAGATACTACGGTTTCTTGGTCCGGGACGGTGATCCCATCGAACTTGATGAGAATAATGAGGATCCGATCACCTATATGGATGCATGCAGAGACTGATTCGAGAAATGGCTTGAAGCCATGAAATCCGAAATGGAGTCCATGAAGGTCAACGATGTATGGACATTGGTTGACCCACCTGAAGGGGTTAAACCCATTGGGTGTAAATGGGTCTTCAAAAGGAAGAGGGGCGCAGACGGAAAGGTGGAGACCTATAAAGCCCGTCTGGTTGCCAAGGGGTATCGTCAACGTTATGGTATTGACTATGACGAGAATTTTCCCTGTGGCAATGCTCAAATCTATTCGGATAATGCTTGCAATAGCTGCCATCTGATTATGAGATCTGGCAGATGGATGTAAAGACAGCTTTCTGAATGGAGAGCTGACGAAGAGGTGTATATGATACAACCTGAGGGTTTACATCCACAGATGAGTCCAAGGTGTGCAAGCTTCAGAGATCCATTTATGGATTGAAGCAAGCTTCTCGGAGTTGGAACATGCATTTTGATAAGGTGATCAAAACGTATGGCTTCATTAAGAATGGAGAAGAGCCTGCATCTATAAATGGGCAAATGGTCCAGTTGTGGTATTCCTTGTCTTGTACGTGGATGACATTCTCTTAATCGGGAATGACATCCCGCACTACAGGGAATAAAAGTTTGGTTGTCATCACAGTTCTCCATGAAGGACTTGGGTGAAGCATCCTACATCCTAGGGATGAAGATCTATAGGGATAGATCTAAAAGGATGCTTGGGTTATCCCAGTCCATGTACATAGACACTGTGCTGAAGAGGTTCAGCATGGAGAATTCCAAGAAGGGCTATCTACCGATAGGCCATGGAATTTCTCTCTCTAAGAAGGATTGTCCGACAACTCCTGAAGAGAGAGAGCGTATGAGTAGAGTCCATATGCTTCAGCGTGGGATCTATCATGTACGCCATGACATGTACAAGACCAGATGTGGCATACTCACTAGGAGTAGTGAGTAGATACCAATCTGATCCTGGAGAAAATCACTGGAAAGTGGTTAAAGCCATCCTTAAGTATTTGAGAAATACTAAGGACCAATGGTTGGTTTATGGCGAGTCAGATCTGAAACTTGTGGGGTTCACAGACTCAGCTTCCAATCTGACCATGATGACAGCAGGAGGTGTCGGGTTATATCTTTACTCTGAATGGTGGAGCCATCTGCTGGAAGAGTTCCAAGCAGCATACTGTGGCAGACTCTGTTTGTGAAGCGAGTAATCGCAGCATCGATGCCGCGAAGGAAGCTGTGTGGCTGAGGAAATTCATCAACGAGCTCGGAGTAGCACCCTCCTCGATGGTCCGTCCTGCTCTACTGCGACAGCACTGGTGCCATAGCTCAGGTGAAGGAACCAAAGCACATCAGCGGACGAAGCACATCTTGCCCGCTTCCACCTGGTCGAGAGATCGTGGATCGAGGTGACGTCGACCTTCAGAAGATCGACGGAAAGGAGAACCTAGCCGACCCTTCACTAAAGCCCTGGCAATAAAGGAGTTCGACAACCACAAGTCGAAGATGGGTATTAGATACTGTGCCGAGTGGCTTTAGGACAAGTGGGAGTTGTTGGGAAATGTGTCCCAAAAAGCCAATCGTCAAGCTGTTGACGGTTGAGCAACCAAGTATTGTAATTGATTTGTTAATAAATAAATATATTTGGCATTTCATCATAAGCTTTCATCTTCTAATGAACTCCGTTGTTATGATGAAGTCCTTAGGACTATTTAGTTCGATAAAGAGAGGATTTATCGATTAGTCCTTAAAACTGTTCACGACCAAATGATAGGCTGTTAATAAGGACGACAGCTTCTATCGAGCATAGGTCGCTGTAGGCCATATGGGTTGGTTGTCCTCTTAACCAAGGAGTGTGGAGACACTGGTATGGCATACAGGTGAGATGTAAGGGTACATCATCATTGAACGTGACCAACTCCAGAGCATTCTGCTGTCGAGAATGTCTCTGATGGGATATAGGTATAAGTGTCCTTAGACTTGAGATCGCCTCAGTGACTTGCAAGCAACTCACTGTGCTTTGGTACTGGACTAACTGAATTTCTAATTCAGGGACGGAAGGCTTCTGGGCACAGTCAAGTACTTGCGAAGTCAGAGTGTGATCGAGATGGGATTGACCACTCCAAGAGTTGGAGAAGAATGAGTCGCTGTATTTCAATTTAGCAAAACTTGGCCAGGGTAATCCATCAGATGGATTTGATATTTTGAAATACAATGTGGACAACCTGATCAGAGTTGACAGTTGACTCTGGGGTGTCCTATGATCATTTTGGTCAAGGGGATGAATTATATGAAAACTATATCCGCATGGGTTCTAAGGATGTTGTTCTACACATTCGACCTATCCGGACGTCGGGTACCATTGCTAGATGGTCACTTCGATTGGTATAGAATTTTTTCTATGCTACCGGCTTAGGTTCGGACCTATGAGGTCACACACATTAGAGTTCATGATCCGATCGGATGGTTGATCAACGATTAAGAATCATTTAGGGTTAAATATCAATACGATTGACATTTAACCCAGTGCAAGTGTTGCAGGAGGATCGATTAGCAATTGATTGCTAATTGGCTTAATTTGATTAAGCCAATGGGCTGAGATTAAGTCTAATTAAATATGATTTAATTAGATTTGTTTGGGCTTGATTGGATCAAGTCCAATTGGTTTATTGGATAAGCCAAGTGCAAGGAAAACTAGTCCTAGTTCAACTAGGACTTGGGTCAATCTAATTTCTAATTTGATTAGAAAATTAAATCAGATTTAAATCTAATTTAATCTGATTAAATTAGGTTCTTAATTGGTTAAGACTATTTTAATTGGGTTGATCTAATTTTGATTTGATTTGGTTTGGAAACCAAATTAAAACAAGTATAGACAGAATCCTAGTAGACTAGGATTCCACTTGCGCCACATAACTTCTCCACGCCTCTCTCTTATTCAACGCCAATCTCCACTTATTTTGTGGACAAAAGCCTCTCCAGATCTCTCCACGTTCACAAAAGGTCTCTCTCTTCTTTCTTACATGGAAGGTGGTTTGGATCAATCTAAAAGGAATAAGTTTGGATTTCGAATTCTATGAGATAGAGTTTTAGAATCCAAAACTCTTTCAATTTTGCACCGAATTTATCCAAATTTTTTTTGAATTTTGTGGCTTTTAGGGTTTACATTGTGCACCTTTTCTGTGATCCATGCACAAAATATGAGGAGGTGCTCAAGAGTTGGGCGTCCCTTAACTTGCCATGTTTGGATAAGCCTTGACTAGGTGTTTGACCTAGACAAGGACTCTATCATATCTCTCTATATAAGATGAGTTTCTTATGAAATTTTAGAGAGATAGATATTTGAGAGCCTTTTGCATCCAAAAATAGAGAGAAATACCTTTGGGTCGTGGAGATATAAAAGAGCAAGTTTGGGTGTCTAGAGAGAAAACGTGAAGAAGAAGAGGGTCTTCTTCTAGGGTTTTTTTTCATATCTTTCCTCCTCCATCTTGAGTTTCTGAGAGGTCTCAGATCTGAAACTCCTCCTTCTACTTTCATCTTTGGAAGAGTCAAATCAAGAAGAAGGAGGCACCTGATCAACCATCAAGAAGGATCAGCGCAGTACTAGCATACTGTGCTGATTTCCTGAAGCAGGACTTCTGATCGAGATTCGTGGGCTGTGTGGACGACTCCTAGAGGCGGACGTGTGCGGCTTGCAACATATCCTTAAGCCGGATCAGCAGGTTAGAGTCTAACTTGCAAGGTAATAGATCTGATCTATTATTTAATACATACATTAGATGTAGTATATAGAACATGTTGATATGATCAACATGTAGTTCATACTATATTTATATATTTTAATTTTGATTTAATGCTATGTAATAATCATGTATAGGATCTTAGATCTAGGGATTTTTGATCTTAGAAATAATTTTGATTTATTTTAGTCTTCCGCTGTATGATCTTGA
>NC_026000.2:37698174-37758266 GCF_000442705.2 Elaeis guineensis | reverse complement strand
TATATTATGAGGTGAAATTTTTTGTGCACCGCAGGCGATCTAAAAAATCTGATATAGAGCATACCACTTTATATGATTTGTTGGGTATAAAATATCCACAGCCGAAGTCCTCAGCAGAATCGGCTCCAGGAGGTCCGCCCGGACTCCTACGGGAGCCGAGCTTCATCGCCAACGTCAACCGCCGGTAAGGTTCGTCCGGACTCCTACGGGAGCCGGACTCCGCCAACAATTTCAACCGTAAGTAGACTCCGCCCGGACTCCTACAGGAGCCGGGCTCCATCCTCAACATCAGCTGCCGGTAAGCCTTGTCCGGTCTCCTACGGGAGCCGGACTTCGCCTTTAACTTCTATTGCAGGAAGACTCCGCCCGGACTCCTACGGGAGCCGGGCTTCGTCCTTGGCTCCAACGGCTGCAGACAGACTTCGTCCGGACTCCTACGGGAGCCGGACTCCGCCAACAATTTCAACCGCAAGTAGACTCCGCCCGGACTCCTACAGGAGCCGGGCTCCGTCCTCAACATCAGCTGCCAGTAAGCCTTGTCCAGTCTCCTATGGGAGCCGGACTTCGCCTTTAACTTCTATTGTAGGAAGACTCCGCCCGGACTCCTACGGGAGCCGGGATTCGTCCTCGACTCCAACGGCTGCAGACAGACTTCGTCCGGACTCCTACGGGAGCCAGACTCCGCCAACAATTTCAACCGCAAGTAGACTCCGCCCGGACTCCTACAGGAGCCGGGCTCCATCCTCAACATCAGCTGCCGGTAAGCCTTGTCCGGTCTCCTACGGGAGCCGGACTTCGCCTTTAACTTCTATTGCAGGAAGACTCCGCCCGGACTCCTACGGGAGCCGGGCTTCGTCCTCGGCTCCAACGGCTACAGACAGACTTCGTCCGGACTCCTACGGGAGCCGGACTCCACCAACAATTTCAACCGCAAGTAGACTCTGCCCGGACTCCTACAGGAGCCGGGCTCCATCCTCAACATCAGCTGCCGGTAAGCCTTGTCCGGTCTCCTACGGGAGCCGGACTTCGCCTTTAACTTCTATTGCAGGAAGACTCCGCCCGGACTCCTACGGGAGCCGGGCTTCGTCCTCGGCTCCAACGGCTGCAGACAGACTTCGTTCGGACTCCTACGGGAGCCGGACTCCGCCAACAATTTCAACCGCAAGTAGACTCCGCCCGGACTCCTACAGGAGCCGGGCTCCATCCTCAACATCAGCTGTCGGTAAGCCTTGTCCGATCTCCTACGGGAGCCAGACTTCGCCTTTAACTTCTGTTGCAGGAATACTCTGCCCGGACTCCTACGGGAGCCGGGCTTCGTCTTCGGCTCCAACGGCTGCAGACAGACTTCGTCCGGACTCCTACGGGAGCCGGACTCCACCAACAATTTCAACCGCAAGTAGACTCCGCCCGGACTCCTACAGGAGCCGGGCTCCATCCTCAACATCAGCTGCCGGTACGCCTTGTCCGGTCTCCTATGGGAGCTGGACTTCGTCTTTAAATTCTGTTGCAGGAATACTCCGCCCGGACTCCTACGGGAGTCGGGCTTCATCCTCGGCTCCAACGGCTGTAGACAGACTTCGTCCGGACTCCTACGGGAGCCGGACTCTGCCAACAATTTCAACCGCAAGTAGACTCCGCTCGGACTCCTACAGGAGCCGGGCTCCGTCCTCAACATCAGCTGCCGGTAAGCCTTGTCCGGTCTCCTACGGGAGCCGGACTTCGCCTTTAACTTCTGTTGCAGGAATACTCCACCCGGACTCCTACGGGAGCCGGGCTTCGTCCTCGGCTCCAACGGCTGCAGACAGACTTCGTCCGGACTCCTACGGGAGCCAGACTCTGCCAACAATTCCAACCGCAAGTAGACTCCGCCCGGACTCCTACAGGAGCCGCGCTTCGTCCTCAACATCAGCTGCTGGTAAGCCTTGTTCGGTCTCCTACGGGAGCCGGACTTCGTCTTTAACTTCAATTGCAGGAAGACTCCGCCCGGACTCCTACGGGAGCCGGGCTTCGTCCTTGACTCCAACGACTGCAGACAGACTTCGTCCGGACTCCTACGGGAGCCGGACTTCGCCTTTAACTTCTGTTGCAGGAATACTCTGCCCGGACTCCTACGAGAGCCGCGCTTCATCCTCGGCTCCAACGGCTGCAGACAGACTTCGTCCGGACTCCTACGGGAGTCGGACTCCGCCAACAATTTCAACCGCAAGTAGACTCCGCCCGGACTCCTACAGGAGCCGGGCTCCGTCCTCAACATCAGCTGCCGGTAAGCCTTGTCCGATCTCCTACGGGAGCCGGACTTCGCCTTTAACTTCTATTGCAGGAATACCCCGCCCAGACTCCTTCGGGAGCTGGGCTTCATCCTCGGCTCCAACGGCTGCAGACAGACTTCGTCCGGACTCCTACGGGAGCCGAACTCTGCCAACAATTTCAACCGCAAGTAGACTCCGCCCGGACTCCTACAGGAGCCGGGCTTCATCCTCAACATCAGCTGTCGGTAAGCCTTTTCCGATCTCCTACGGGAGTCGGACTTCGCCTTTAACTTCAATTGCAAGAAGACTCCGCCCGGACTCCTACGGGAGCCGGGCTTCGTCCTGGACTCCAACGGCTGCAGACAGACTTCGTCCGGACTCCTACGGGAGCCGGACTTTGCCTTTAACTTCGATTGCAAGAAGACTCCGCCCGGACTCCTACGGGAGCCAGGCTTCCTCCTCGACTCCAACGGCTGCAGACAGACTTCGTCCGGACTCCTACGGGAGCCGGACTCCACCAACAACTTCAACCGCAAGTAGACTCCGCCCGGACTCCTATGGGAGCCGGGCTTCATTTTCGACTCCAACGGCTGCAGACAGACTTCGTCCGGACTCCTACGGGAGCCGGACTCCGCCAACAACTTCAACCGCAAGTAGACTCCGCCCGGACTCCTACAGGAGCCGGGCTCCATCCGCTGGCCGAACTTCAGCCGACGGATCTGCACTCCCTGGCAGGCCACAATAACGGCCACGATCCTGCTCCACTTCCTGCGGCGGATTCTGTGCAGTTCCACTACTCCCTGGCAGGCCACAATAACGGCCACGATCCTGCTCCACTTCCTGCGACGGATACCGCGCGATTCTCTCATCCGCTGGCAAGTCGTGACAACAGATGCCGCTCCACTCCCCGCGACAGACTCCACGTGGCGCGCCCCGGTGATAGCCACAGGTCCACCCCACTACTCTTCGCAGCAAACTCCACCTGACCCTGGGCATCCCACTACCAGACGGTTACGAACGTCGCTATCAGTCTATGGCACCCTCCGCCTATAAAAAGGGGGACCCCAGATACGTTATTCTCTAAGCTCTCATCTTTTTTATCTAAAAAACTCTGCTAAATTCTCCGTTCGAGCACTCCATTCTTGTTGAGGCGGAGAACTGACTTGAGCATCGGAGGGTCTTGCCGGAGCAACCCCACCTCCGGTTTAGACTTCCTTTGCAGGTCCCGACGGCGACCGTGACTTCCTCGACTCCAGCTTCTCCGATGCAAGTGGATTTTTGCACCAACAGGATTGGCGCTAGAGGAAGGGGCCTGTGTCTTCGCAGTACCTTTGTTCTTGAAGGAGCGCTCAACGGATCTACCTCCGGTCGTCTCCTCCGACACCCACTCCTTGTTCCCCCACGGGATCCATACTTGATGCTTCCTCACAAGGCGTCCACACGGTGGTCCACGGCCTCCGCGGCCAGATCTCAGGCTCCAGCCTCCCCTCCTATTTCTCAACCTCCTCCTCCTCCCCCAGCGGTGGCGGTCGGTGCGGAGCAGTTTGACCTGCTGGCGCAGCAGGTCAGAGGCCTCACCGAAGCTGTGCAAGCTATGCAGCAGCAGCAGCCGCAGGCATCGGTACGTCCGGTAAGGGCATCCCCAGAACACTAGGATCCAGCGGCGGGGCGGGCCACCTGGGCCAGCCACCCCGTCCTTCCTGGGAAAACGAACCCGAGGGTAGAGAGCCCTCAATCAGACCACGACTCCACCCCTGGAAGATCCCTGCCCCCGTTCTGCCAAAGAACCCTCGAGACTCGGAGTCGAGAGGATTTCCTGGACTGGAGGCTCCAGGAGATGAACCGACGGATCGAAGAACTCCGCCATGCGCCTCCCACTTACGGTGAGGATATTTGTACTGACCCTCCCTTCTCCCAAATGATCATGCAGGAACCGATCAAGTCGAACTTCAAGCTTCCCCAGTTCGAAAGCTACGACGGAACTTCGGACCCGGTTGATCATCTGGAGGCCTTCCGGACGATGATGCTGCTTCACGGTGCTCCTGATGCCATTCTATGCCGGGCCTTCCCATCTACCTTGAAGGGAGCGGCAAGGAACTGGTACTCGGCTTTGAAATCGGGTACCATCTTTTCCTTCGACCAAATAAGCCACCAATTTGTGGCCCATTTTGTCAGCAGCCGGTGCCCCCGGAAGGGTTCGAAGTCCCTCATCAACATCAAGCAGAGGGAAGGGGAGTCCATACGGGCCTACATCAACCGCTTCAACATCACGGTGCTGGAGGTCCGGAACTTGGACCAATCAGTCGCCATGGCCGCCCTGAAAGGTGGCCTTCAGAAGAATGATCTTTTGTTCTCCCTGGAGAAGAAGTATCCCAGGAATTTTGCTGATTTGCTGGCTTGGGCTGAAGGATACGCCCGAGCGAAAGAAGCCTTCAAAATGAAGGATGAAGAGACGGCGAGGGAGCGGCAAGCGGGAGACTCGAGTAAGCCCGCAATTGAGAAAAGGCCAAAGGAAGCCCGACTGCGTTCTCGATCCCCTCCTGGGCATAAGCGCGCCCATACTCCACCTCGGGCGTGCAGGCAAAGAAGCCCGGATCGCGGGGTTCGGCGGGGTTCCCCACCAGGGAGATTCCGCAACTACACCCCCCTCAACGCCTCGAAGGCCCAGGTGCTGATGGAGGTCAGGGAGCAGCTCCCTAGGCCGGAGAGGATGTGCACACACCCCGGGAAGCGCAACCCCAACAAGTTCTGCCTCTACCACCGCGACCACGGCCACGACACAGAGGAATACATCCAGCTCCAGGATGAGATTGAGGAGCTCATTCGGCGAGGTCGACTCGACAGGTTCATCCGCTGCAGGCCTGAGGGTAGAGGAGACCGGCCAAGGGCCCTTCCGCAGCCTGAACCGCCAAGAAGGGAGGAGCAACCCGGGGACCGGCCTCCCATCGGGACCATCGACTCCATCACCGGAGCACCTCAAGGAAGAGCGGGCCACCCGCGATCGTGGAACTCGAAAAATCTGTAAATGTATCACTTACGATTTCACCTTGAATCCAAATTTTTTTCTACTTGACATACTCTTCCCATCTGGTGTGGATTTATTACGACTGGATAAGACCCCTCCAAACGCCTGAAACAAAGTTATGTTAGGAACAGGGGAGAACCCCGTCCTAACATACCTGAAATGAAAGTCCGACTATCTCGAAATGGATGGGGGGAGAGGCCTTACAGCGCCCTAATGTGCCCCCACACCATGTCAGGAACAGGAGGAGAACCTCGTCCTGACATGAGCAAAGTCAAAGGCCGGTTCTTTTAGACCGGATGGGGGGAGAGGCCTTACAGCGCCCTAATGTGCCCCCACAGCCATGTCAGGAATAGGAGGAGAACCTCATCCTGACATGAGCAAAGTCAAAGGCCCGGTTCTTTTAGACCGGATGGGGGAGAGGCCTTACAGCGCCCTAATGTGCCCCCACAGCCATGTCAGGAACAGGAGGAGAACCTCGTCCTGACATGAGCAAAGTCAAAGGCCCGATTCTTTTAGACCGGATGGGGGGAGAGGCCTTACAGTCCCTAATGTGCTCCCACAGCCATGTCAGAATAGGAGGAGAACCTCGTCCTGACATGAGCAAAGTCGAAGGCCCGTTCTTTTAGACGGATGGGGGGAGAGGCCTTACAGTGCCCTAACGTGCCCCCACAGCCAAGCCGGGAACGGGAGGAGAACCTCCCCTGGCTCGAGCAAAGTGGAAGGCCCAGACTCCTACGGGAGCCGGGCTCCATCCACGATGCCAAGGAAGACTCCACCCGGACTCCTACGGGAGCCGGCTCCGTCCACGACGCCAAGGAAGACTCCACCCGGACTCCACGGGAGCTGGGCTCCGTACACGATGCCAAGGAAGATTCCACCCGGACTCCTACGGGAGCCAGGTTCCACCCAGACTTCTGCAGCAAGAGCTGATGGTGGCGAAGTCCGGCCACCCAACAAGATCGGGTGAAAGGAAAAAGCCCTCATCGGCACCTCCTCGCTCCTAAGCAACCCCGCGAAAAGCGGGGGGAAGGCCCTCACTCCGAGAAGAGGAGAAAAATTAAAAAGGAAGGATGACGAACTACGACGGTAACAGATGAAGGATGAACCACACCAAAAGACCTAAAGGACTTCGTCCCAACTGAAACGGAGAGTTCCTACCGAACACCTCCGGCCGCTAAAAAGACTTTCGACATCGGTTAGAAGACAACGACATCCCCAAAATAATGCGGAGCCCGGACGGCCAAGCTCGGGCTTGCGGCCATGTACGATGAGAAAGGCGAGCTAACGCATCGACGACCGGGCGCCCCCTAACGACATCTACATCAGACAAGTCAAACGACAAGAAAAGTTCGACGGACGGCAATTTAGTGCAACGCCGGACGAGGTAACACAAACATCCTTTTCATTCCATTTCCGATATACACGCTACAAAGCCCGGAAGGCCAAGGAAAGAAAGGCAAAACGACAAAAAGGAAGTAAATACATGAAAAACAGAAAGATGAAAAGAGCTCTAAGGAGATCCTGCTCCCTCCGACTTAGAATTATCTACTCCGTCCCTTAACCAGGACTGCCTCAGATTCTCAATTTCTTCTTCTAGCTCTCCCCTTTTCTGCAGCGCATCCTGGAGCGCCCGACGAAGTCGCTGGCTCTCGGCTTCCACCTCTCGATGCCTCTTCCTCAAGACCTCGGATTCGCCTCGCGTCCGCGATGGCCCGCTGCTCGTATGCCAGCTGGATCTTCAGTTGTTGCAGCTCAGCTGTCTTTTCCCCGAGGGAGACAGAAATCCCCTCAACGGTGCCTCTTAGGGCTTGGAGCTCATCAAAATCTCGGGCGAAGTAAGTGGTGCCCTGCTAGCCAGCTGCCTCTGGAGATGGATGACTTCGTCGGCCGCCGCCCTGAATCTCCCTTTATATTCTTCCACCTGCCTGCACCAGCTAGCCCGATGCACGTCGTGGCTCACCTCGACGTCCTGAAGCTGCCGCTGAAGGTCGGAGACCTTTTCGACCACCCCTGGTCACCGTCGACCCGGGCCAAGAGCCGGGATGAATTTCCTTCCAGCTGGCCTATCTTCTCCTTCGCAGCTGATAGTTCCACCTTTAGGGCGCTGATCCTGGCGGCCTGAGCCCAAATTCGATCGCTGGCACTCTTCTTGCATTCCTCGAGTTCCTTTGCGAAGTCCGCCTTCCTCCGGCTATACTCCATGATCCCCTTCATGTGGAGATTCCGAAAGTGGGTGGCCTCAGCAGTGGCTTCAGAGTGACCTTCTCTCAATTTGTGGAGCTCGCCTTCCGTCTTCTTCAACTTCTTTGTCAGGTGAAGGACTTCCTTCTTCAGCCGCTGGATCGTCGATTTCAGCGGGACCCCCAGGGGCAGGGGGAGCGCTTCTGCAGGGCACTGCCATCGGAAGGCAAAAGTGTCAAAGCACGACTCATTGCAGGAAGAAGAGCAGAGAGAAGGAGGGGGGGAAGGAGAAGCCGTCCGCAACAAGAAATTCAACTTTATTGATTGAATGATTTTTGAAGACAAACAGAAAAGAAAAATTATGATGAAATAAAGGTACAAGATCGAGGTCTCAGACCTCAGGGGCGGGGGGCGGAGAACTCGACGTCCCCGGCACGGGGGCTGCGACAGCAGTGGCGGCTGACGAGGGACCGGCCTCGTCTTCAGACTCCTCACCTAGAAAGCTGAGGTCGAGCTCTGAGAATTTTCTGGCCACCTTCTCTTGACAGAGCTCGAACCCCTTAATGAATGCTTCCTGGCCAAATTGGACCTTCAGGTCCCTCATCTCTGCGGAGGCCTTGAATTCCTCCACCGCAAGGGCTCTGGCCTCCGAGACCAGGATCGGGATTTGCTCGGCCAGGTTGGCGACCTCGGCCTCCACCTTTCTCGTCGACTCCTCCAAGGTCTGCCTCTCCTCCTCCCGGGCTCATTTCTCTCTTTCCAGGGCCTCCTGGAGGGCGACTACTTTGGCCGTCTTCGCTTGGAGGCGAGCAACCTCGGCCTGACAGCGTTCCTCCACCTGGAGGATGTCCCTCCTCACACGACTCATCGCCTCGATATAGGCGAGGAGCTGGTGCCCAATCTGCAAGGGCGGCCAGGGAATTAGAATAAAAGTCGAGTAGCCATGTAAATGAAGGCTCGCTTACCTCAAGGAAGGACCCCAAAGAGTCCCAGGCCCGCTGCTCAGGATCGGTGCGGTCGATCCTCTCAACGACATCAGGCAGAATGCAGCCGTCGATCAACCGCCTGATCAAGTCCCTATCATTGAAGGGATTCTCCGACCCCTCTTCGGAGCAGAGGGACTCGTCCGCGGCAGTTCGGCGGCTACTCGCCCTGCGGGCCACCGATTTTCTTCTTTTCCTCTCGGCTATGGGCGCCTCCGTGGAGCGAACCCCCGAAATGGGGGCCCCGATCGACGGACTCCTCGAGGAGGCCCAGGGAGCCGTTGGCTCGGCATCCAAGGGAATGTCGATGGCCAGGGCTGCCTGGACAGGTGCAGCCAGGTTCGACTCCTCCGCCCTGGCCCTCTTCGCCGATCCAGAGGTCGCCGCACCCTTTCTCTTGTGGGCCCTAAGGCCCCTGGCAAGCATCCGCGCTGCTTCGGCGTCCATTCCTAAAAAAAAAAAAAAAAAAAAAAGAGAAAGAGAAAGAAAAAAGGAAAGAAGAAAAAGAAGCAAACCAATCAATCAAGAGTCAAAGGTCGCAAAAAAAAAAAAAAGAGAGAGAGAAGAAAAGAAGAAAGGGAAAGAAAGAAAGAAACAGAGAAGAAAAAGAGTAGGAGAGAAGAAAGGCATGAAAAGAGAAGATAAGGTAAAAGATGAATACTCGCTGGATCCTGGGGACTCAGGCCGATGTTGAAAAGAAACTGCTCCCTCAGAAGATTGGGAAGGGAAGGAGCGGAATAAGCTAGAAGCTTTCGGGCAGCCTGGAGGTCGTCCTCCCCCAGGCTGGGGGCCCGGCGGACAGAATCCCTCAGAGAGCCCCAAGGGGGCAGGCCCAGTCTCAGGGTCGGGCAGTGGACGAAGAGGTATTTCTCCTTCCAATTGTGGATTGAAGAAGGGGTGCCTTTCAGCAACCCCTTCTTGCCGAACTGGGGGGAGAAGTACCACCAGTCCTTCGCCGAAGGATGGCGCTTGAAGGTGTAGAAGTGCCTAAACAAGGAGAGGGACGGTTGGACCTCGACTACGTGGTAGAGGGAGAGAAATCCTATCAAGAACCTAAAAGAATTCGGGGTCACGGAAGCCAAGGAGATGTCTAAGAAGCGGAAGAGGGCAACAACAAAGGAAGGAAGCGGAAGCCGGAGTCCGACACGGAATGCTTCCTGGTACAGACAAAAATGATCGGAAGGGGGAGTGCTGGCCCGATCAGAAGGGCCAGACAGCTCCAGGTCGTACTCTGGAGGAACTCCGTACTGAACCCTTATCAGAAGGAGTTCCTCCGAGGTCAGAGAACATGGAATGGCGCCCGATGCGAAAATCGGACGGAGCCCTGCCCCAGACGCAGGTTCGTCTACAGAGCCGGGGACCTGGGGGTTTGAGGCGGAAGAGCTCCCGGAACTGCAGGGAGTAGAAGAGCCAAAAGACATTTCGAGTAGTTTCGAAGGAGGGCTCTAAAGGTCCCTAAGAAGACAGACAGAAGGGGGGATGAGAGGCCACAGGAAACTAACTCGGAGGGACGCAAAAAAATAATGACAGAGAAGAAATCCCTAGGCGGTGGAAAGAAGGTTGAAGGTGCTGGAACTAACCTATATCGCTCTGAGGGACCAGAGGGACGAAGACAGAGACGATTTGGAAGACACCTACGGCTCGAGAAGATGCCCACTGAAACAGGGCTCTCGAAGAGAAGGCAGACACTGGTCGAAACTCTGGAATGGAATAGGGCACCTAAAGGTGGGAGGACGGGTTTAAATAGACCCTGGGATCCGGCGCCATAATGATCGCGAATCCCCCCAAGCCAGTCCACACCCGGCACGTGTCCCACTCCCCCCGGCAGGTGGCTAAAAGCGGCTGATGAATCAGCAGGGCCATTATGGCACCGTACCTGGGCCAGTGTACCGGTGAGAATTTTGAAGGGTCGCTTCGTATCACCCCGATCTGAAAAGACTCCAGCATGCGCACATTTAATGCCAAAATATCTGGGGGCGGCAGTGCCCAGGATTCGAAGGGACGGCTTTGGCTGTGCCCATCTCTCTCTGTACTTCCTTCGTTCGAAATTCAAACTCGAAAGTAGGGGGACTGGTGTTGGGTATAAAATACCCACAGCCGAAGTCCTCAGCAGAATCGGCTCCAGGAGGTCCGCCCGGACTCCTACGGGAGCCGAGCTTCGTCGCCAACGTCAACCGCCGGTAAGGTTCGTCCGGACTCCTACGGGAGCCGGACTCCGCCAACAATTTCAACCGCAAGTAGACTCCGCCCGGACTCCTACAGGAGCCGGGCTCCATCCTCAACATCAGCTGCCGGTAAGCCTTGTCCGGTCTCCTACGGGAGCCAGACTTCGCCTTTAACTTCTGTTGCAGGAATACTCCGCCCGGACTCCTACGGGAGCCGGGCTTCATCCTCAGCTCCAACGGCTGCAGACAGACTTCGTCCGGACTCCTACGGGAGCCAGACTCTGCCAACAATTTCAACCGCAAGTAGACTCCGCCTGGACTCCTATAGGAGCCGGGCTTCGTCCTCAACATCAGCTGCCGGTAAGACTTCGTCCGGACTCCTACGGGAGCCGGACTTCGCCTTTAACTTATGTTGCAGGAATACTCCGCCCGGACTCCTACGGGAGCCGGGCTTCGTCCTGGGCTCCAATGGCTGCAGACAGACTTCGTCCGGACTCCTACGGGAGCCGGACTCCGCCAACAATTTCAACCGCAAGTAGACTCCGCCCGGACTCCTACAGGAGCCGGGCTCCGTCCTCAACATCAGCTGTCGGTAAGCCTTGTCCGGTCTCCTACGGGAGTCGGACTTCGCCTTTAACTTCTGTTGCAGGAATACCCCGCCCGGACTCCTACGGGAGCCGGGCTTCATCCTCGGCTCCAACGGCTGCAGACAGACTTCGTCCGGACTCCTACGGGAGCCGGACTCCGCCAACAATTTCAACCGCAAGTAGACTCCGCCCGGACTCCTACAGGAGCCGGGCTTCATCCTCAACATCAGCTGCCGGTAAGCCTTGTCCGGTTTCCTACGGGAGCCGGACTTTGCCTTTAACTTCAATTGCAGGAAGACTCCGCCCGGACTCCTACGAGAGCCAGGCTTCGTCCTCGACTCCAACGGCTGCAGACAGACTTCGTCCGGACTCCTACGGGAGTCGGACTCCGCCAACAACTTCAACCGCAAGTAGACTCCGCCCGGACTCCTACGGGAGTCGGGCTTCATCCTCGACTCCAACGGCTGCAGACAGACTTCGTCCGGACTCCTACGGGAGCCGGACTCCGCCAACAACTTCAACCGCAAGTAGACTCCGCCCGGACTCCTACAGGAGCCAGGCTCCGTCTGCTGGCCGAACTTCAGTCGACGGATCTGCACTCCCTGGCAGACCACAATAACGGCCACGATCCTGCTCCACTTCCTGCGGCGGATTCCACGCAGTTCCACTACTCCCTGGCAGGCCACAATAACGGCCACGATCCTGCTCCACTTCCTGCGATGGAACCGCGCGATTCTCCTATCCGCTGGCAAGTCGTGACAACAGACGCCGCTCCACTCCCCGCGATAGACTCCACGTGGCGTGCCCCGGTGATAGCCACGGGTCCACCCCACTACTCTTCGCAGCAAACTCCACCTGACCCTGGGCAGCCCACTACCAGACGGTTACGAACGTCGCTATCAGTCTGTGGCACCCTCCACCTATAAAAAAGGGGGACCCCAGATACGTTATTATCTAAGCTCTCGTCTTTTTTATCTAAAAACTCTGCTAAATTCTCCGTTCGAGCACTCCATTCTTGTTGAGGCAGAGAACTGACTTGAGCGTCGGAGGGTCTTGCCGGAGCAACCTCACCTCCGGTTTAGACTTCCTTTGCAGGTCTCGGTGGCGACCACGACTTCCTCGACTCCAGCTTCTCCGGCACAAGCAGATTTTTGCACCAACAGGTATGATATCCAGTTTTGCAACTAACATTAAAAGCAGATTTCATCCTACACATCTACAGCATACTCAGCTTCGATTTATCGATTGTTTGGAGCCTTTCCAACATACTGAACCAACATTGCATATGAATACACCCTGATTTAGATATTCTATCATCAGCATCTGTGTATCCTCTCACTCTTAGCTTTGATTTTTTTTCAAAGATCAAGAATAACTCCTTAGTCTTTTTCAAGTACTTAAGAATATTTTTACAGCAATCCAACACTCTCAACCTGGATTTGATTGATATCTGCTCGTGACATTCACAGTAATGGCTATATAAAATTGAGTACAAAATATGGCATACTCCTATGCCCAAGAGATAGAGGTTCCCTTTTCAGGGTTTTTTATGTTGAATCCTTTCAGCATCTCTTCTTTATACTTTTCTACGAAAAGGTAAGCATCCACTTGGATCTATCTCTATAGACCTTAATTGTAATAATATAGGGTGCTTCTCCTAGATCTTTTATGGAGAATTTCTTGGACAACCATCTTTTGACTGAGGTCAGCATGGAAATATCATTCTCAATGAGGAGAATATCATCCACGTATAATACAAAAAATTTTATTGCACTTTCACTGATCTTCTTGTATACACAAGGTTCCTCTTTGTTCTTGATGAAATCAAATAATTTGATCGCATCATCAAAATGAAGATTCCAACTCCAAGAAGCTTGCTTTAATCTGTATATAGATCTTTGTAGCTTGCAGACTCGATGATCACTATCCCAGATGTGAGATTTAAAAGCTGCTCTATATAGATATCTTCCTTAAGATATCTATTCAGGAAGATAGTTTTCACATCCATCTGTCAGATTTCATAATCATAATAAGCTGTACTAGCAAGTAGAGTGTGAATGAATTTCAGTATGGCTACAGATGAGAAAGTTTCTGATAGTCAATGCCTTCGCACTGAATATAACTTTTTGCCATGAGTCTGGCTTTATAGGTCTCTACCTTACCATCTGCATCTATTTTTCTTTTGTAGATTCACTTACACCCAATGAGTACTATATCCTCGAGTGGATCCACTAAGGTTCATACTTAGTTTGAATGTATTGAGTCAATTTCTGACTTCATTATATCTAACCATTTCTCAAAATCGATGTCAGACATCACCTCGTCAAAAGTATTAAAATTATCACCATGACTCTTATCTCCCATAAAAAATATTTTCTTTACTTTCTACATAAACATACCCATGTACCTTTCAGAAGGTCGGGACACCTTGCAAGATCTATGAGGTAGTGGAGGATTTGTTAGAAATTGTGTCCTAAAACTAATCGTTTGATGATTGTGCTAATTATAAATATATATGAATTGATCCATAATAAAAGATATTTGATCTTTTTCATCATAAGATTACATCTTCTAATGAACTCCCATGTTGTAATAAAGTCCTTTGGACTACTTTGATCGATAAAAGAGGATTTATTACATAGTCTTTAAACTAGTTCACAACCAAACGATACGCTATTACTAGGATGATAGCGATTATCAAGTGTAGATCATTGTGTGCCATATACGTTGGTTGTCTTCATAACCAAGTAGTGTGAAGATACTGATATGCCATGCATGTGAGATGTAGGAGTATATCTCATTGAACGTGACCAACTGTGGAGTACTCTGCTATCAAGAGTAGCTCGCAAAGGGTATGGATATAAGTATCTCGCCTACCTGAGATCACCACGGTGACTTGCAAGCAACTTACTGTACTTTAGTGTCGGACTATCTAAATTTTTAATTCAGTGATAAAAGATTTTTGGATACAGTCAAGTACTTGTTAAGTTGATGTGTGAGTCAAGAAGGGATTGACCCTTTCGAATAAGAGTTAATGCATCACTGTATTTTAATTTGATAAAATCTGGATCCGGATAATCCATGTGATGAATTTGAAAGATTAAAATATAATATAGATGACTAATCAAGGGTTGACAATTAAATCTTAAGTCTCTTTGAGCATTAGGGTCAAAGAGATGAATTATATGGTAACCATACGTCAATAGGTTCTTAAATGTTGCTTTACGATCATTCGATCTATCCAGACATCGGGTCTCATTGCTAGATGATTATATCGATTAGTTCAAAAAGTTATTTTTAAACTACTGACTTAGATTCAAACCTATGGGGTCACACTCAAAAGAAATTTTCAACTGATCATGTGACTGATCAATGATTGAGAATCGTTCTAGATTTTGATCATCAATTCGATTGATGATTAATCTTATGCAAAAATTATAATAAATTAATTCATTAATTATTGATGAATTAAAAAAATATTGATTAACAATTAAATTACTAATTAATTCAATTTGATTAAGCATTAAAGTTTGGATTAAATCTAATTGAATAGGATTCAATTTGATTTGACCCGATTAGATTATGAGATGATCTAATCGCTAAGGGTGTTCGATTTTTGATTCAAGTTTGATTAATTTTTAATCTGATTAGAATTTAATCAAGACTATTTACTATCTAATTATATTAAGTATTCTAATTAGGTTTAACCTAATTTGGTTGGGTCAAAACCTGATTAGAAATGAATACAAACTCGAATTTGAATGGAACAAGAACTCCTCATGCGCCACGTTACACTGCGTCCTACTTTTTTCCATGCATGAGAATAGTTGTTACATAGAATTTTTTGTATCTAGAAGATGTGTAATGCCTTCTTCTGATCCTCCTTGGATCAAAATTTGGTTAGTTCAAGTTTGACTTTGAATTGGTTTGAAATCAAGCTTAAATCAAGAGTCCAAATTTTATGGGACTTTTCCAAGCTACCGACCAGCTCTTTTCTCATGCATAAATGAATTTTTGTGTGATTTTTTTTGTACTAATCTAAGTTGTGTCACCCTCCTTTCTGAGTTCCTTATCTGTGGATTAAATCTAGTTTAAAATAGAATTCAAATTTGATTTGAATTCATAATAAGATCAAAGGCTATTTGAAACTGAACCAGATTATCCAAACTCTACATGGGATGCCACCTTTGAGAAGGGATGGTTTTTGTGCACCAAACCACTTCAAATTTGGTGTGAGAAAATCTCAAGGATTGCATGAGAGATCTAAAAAAGAGTGGTGGATGTCAGTGCATGAGATAAAGAGGAAGAAGATCCTCTTTGGGGTGTGAGATCCAGGATGGGGGTTCTAGAGTTTCCTAGTTCCTATTTTGTGAGAGAGAAAAACTAAAGGAGTTTTGTTCTTCTTCTTCCACACCATCTCTTTCTTGAAAAGCTTCTTCCTTTGATCTAGATGTATCCATTTGATCTAAAGAAAGGATTCTCCATCAGCCATCCAGAGCCTTCATCGCGAGCTAGCACTCTCGAGAAGGATGATCTATTCGGGGCTTCGAGTGGATTATCTGTAGAGGTCGGACACACTGTGTAGCTACTCGACATCAAGAAAGACTTTTTATCACATCTATCAACAGCAGTAATTATCAACCCATGATCAGATAATGGGTTCTGAACTCATCGGATAAGATCTAAGTGTTAGATTTGATTCAAGACATCGATACGATCGATGCAGTCTTTTCTTTCAGATCAGATTTTTTTGTGTAATATTTTCATATCATAGATCCTTAGAAAGATAGTTTAGATCTAATCTAAAATATATTTAAGATATTAAATTATTTAATCTATTACTTCTGCTACATAAAATTTTAAAAATTACATGCTTTAAACTGCCTATTTTCCAACAATGGTATCAGAGCCTAGGTTCATTATGACATATTATATGTGCATATTAAATTTAAAATTTAATTTTATTTAGATCTAATTTATGATATCTTAGATCTAAATTTAATTAATGATTGATTGTATAAATTGAAATAAGATTATCCCATTATAGGGTTTATCCCTTACAGTAAAAAGGTTGTCCAAGTTTGTGCTGATCTTTGATAAAATCTGATTTTATATGATGCATGTGATATTTTTGATCTAATTTAGATATGATCTAATATTGAAATTAGATCTGATATGATTTAGAATAGATTTAAATTTTCTCATATATGATATGTTTTGATAGATGCCTAGTAGTCAAGTAATCGGATTGGATATTCTTGACCGTCTGGTCATAGAAGAAAGCAAGATTTTAAGACCCTCTCCTCTCATTTTATGGGGATCTCTTATGGCATGTAGGGGTGCTACTTGTTCATAAAGATGAACCATGAAAGGAAGAAAATCAATTTTTTTGCAAAATCCTAGAATTGAAATCTTAGGATTGTTATATGTGATACAAATTGTAAGAAAAGTATTAATATTTAATCTATATGATTAAAATTATTTTAATCATAAAAAATAAAATCTAGAATCATAAATAAATTTAGATGAGATCTAAAATTGATTTATGATTGATTTTATTTTAATTTATATGAAATTATTTAGATCTAAAAATTATACAAAGTATTGTTGTTATTTAGATATAACTGATCTAATTGGTATGGACTAAACCAAACCACCAAAAAATCTTATTCAAGACTCAATCTTTTAAATTGGCTAGATAAGTGGAGATCGATAGGGGTCTCCCCATTGCTCTCTTTAGACATCAATAAATTGATCAGATTCGTGAACGGAATCAATTAAATAACCACCTCTCAATTACTTATCTTAGACACCAATAGGTTAATTGGTTCAAATAGGTTAGCTTAAGCAAATGAGGCTCATGCTATCGAGCTGAATTAAGTCTTTAGGTTAATCGATTCTACATACAGGATTTAATCAATTTGATCAACAACAATTGTATGATCTTAAAACTTAATTTACCTAATCCTAATCAATACTTCACTCGATTTGATCAATTACTTAATCAAATTAGATCCATTATGTTCAAATCAAAAATTCTAGATGCAATCTAATTATATGACCTAATTTTTGATTCACCCATGACCAAAATCCTCATGCACAAATATAAATTTTAGATTTTAAAACTAAATTTTAGATCCATTTATTATTTATATAAAAGATAAGTTTTAAATTATAAAACTAATTTTTAGATTTAACATACAAGTATATATCTCATATATGTATGTAAAATTCAGATCTAAATAAAAATTCAGATCATAACATAATATCATATATCATATATACAAATCATGAATCAAATTGAAACTAATTTGTAAATCTAAATATACAATCATACGTCTCATATATGAATCATAAATCAGATCTAAATAATTTTCAGATTTATGTATGTATCTATATATCACATATACAAGAACTAAAAACTGATCTAGAACAAATTTTAGATCTATACATGCCTTTACATATCAAATATATGAACTAAAAATTAAATCTAAAATAAATTTTAAATTTAAAGCAATCATCAATATATCAAAAAAAGTCTAAAATAAATTTTAAATTTAAAGCAATCATCTTAATATCTCATATATCAAAAAAAATTAAATTTTAAATTTTTTTTCAAAATATATATGTCAATTTCATACATATAAAGTCTGTAGCTCTGATACCATTGTTAGAATTTCGTGTAGGGGCATGTATGTGTGTTTCAAAATTTTTTTTTTAAATGATGTAGCAGAATAAAAGATTAAAATATTTTTTAATCTAAATCATGTATACATAAAATAAAGAACATAAGGAACTACTTCATATACTGAAATTGAACACAAATTAAATTTTATGTTGAAATTAAATATATGATTGAATCACATACCTATTTCATAATTTTTTTCTTCAAATATAGATCTAAAAGAAGGTAGACTCTCTCTTAACTGTATAAGTAACTGATCTCTAAGGGCATCCACTCAGAATCAGCCTGGAACAGCCTTCTGTGGTGTTGATCTTTCTTTTTCAAGAATGATCACCTTGTGAATCTAAACGAAGCTTGGATCACGATCAACTCTTTGATTCTTTTCTTGATCTTTTTCTTCTCTTCTTTTCTTGCTCTCTCTTTTTTAATTATGAAACAATCAAAGTCTAAAAATTAGCCATCAAAGAGGATGCCCAAACTCTTTTTGGGTGTGGAGATAGAGGATGCCCAACACCTTGGGTGTTGGAACTAAAAAGAAGAAGAGAGGGAGAGGTGTAGGGACTTTGTAGAAGGTATGAAGCTGCTGAAAATCTAATGTTTGGAGCCTTAGAGAAGGTCTCTTTAAATAGGCAAAAGATTTAAATCCTATTCAAAATCAAATAGTCCCTTAATACAAGTCCTACTTGCATTAAAAATCCTCGTAGCCTTAGATATTTGACCCCCTTTAGGAGATCAATGAGGCACCAACTATTGGACCCATTTTAGCCACTTTCTCACATGCCACATGGAGCTTAGGGGACACCCTTGCTGGTCCCACATGCCCTCATTCAATTGGGCATGCCCAACTTGATCAAATCAAGTGGCGCCCCATGCAAACAATCAAGAAATTTGATTAAAGATTTTGAACCCTTAATACATATGATCCAAAACCCTAGATACCTAATAATTGGAGCCCAATAAATCTAATTCATTTAGATTATTAGCAGATAATTAACTTAAATTAATCTTATCAAATAAATAATTCAAGTGTAAAGAGAAAATTAGATTCAATCATGTGCTAGCAAGGTTATCCTGAATCCAATAAGATTTTTCTAAATCCAATTGAGACTTCATAAGCCTAATTACTTATTCCAGATCTAATCTCTTTGTTATGTGATCTCATAGATTTAATTTTATCTGATAGTGAGATATACCATGATCTCTATCATAGTATCATTGAAACTCTTTTCAATAGATTGGAACGATTCTACTCTAACTTATTAAGGATTGTCGATTCTGAGCAACCCTAGTGAGCTCTCACAATCCATCAGTGATATCTAGCAGTATGTAGTGATAGTCCAGTAGAACTGAAATAGAACCTTAGAGTTTAGTTCACATGTGATTCAGTCTCTCTATTGTGAGTTCCGACTAGATGGTAGGTCATAGATAAATCATCAAACCTCATCATCATTCATACTATAGATTTGATTAGCCTAAGTTCAATTGTGATCCTCATGAAAATTCTTTTTCATCAATCACACTACTATATCTATAAATTCTCGGACTTAGCCTCTCAAATCTCATAGGACTACTCTTCTTTATCAAGATTGATAGATTCCATCTAGATGGTCATCCTACTCCTACAATGGATCAACTGTTGCCAACATCCACTACAAAATCTCAACAAGACCAAATTTATATGTCAGTCAAACTCCAGCAGTCTTGCTACGAGCAATTGTGCTATCACAGATCAAAGGATTACTCACACAACTATAGCATCAAGACAATCACAGACGATTGAGTAGAAATCTAAATGATTTCTCATATGGTCACATTCAGTACTATTTATTCTTTAACAACTATCCATACTCATCGCTCAATGTCTTTACACTATAGATCAGAGACTCATCAATCTCAAAGAAAGTGATCTGTGTGTTGGTCTATCCAAATTGATCATCGTCCTCATAATGACACTATGACTGGAAGCATTTAGGAATTTTATACATGTCTCTAATTCTCAACTCTTTGAAAATATGTACTGAAGTATTAATTTCAAGGATAATTCAAGGATACATCACTCTTGAATGAAAATCAAACATACTCTTTCATTGATCAAATCAATGTATTAAGTACAAAATTATATCCTAGATTTATTATAATATGTCAGTCGTATTAACTTTTAAGACATACATCTAACAGTCAAAGGGATGAATTATGCTGTAATCATATATCGAGGTTCTTGAATATTACTTTGCAAATATTTAATTTATTTGAACTTCGGGTATCATTGCTAGATGATCACTTTGATTAGTATAGGAAGAAGTTCCTATACTGCCGGCTAGTATTCGAACCTATGGAGTTGCGCACAAAAATCAAATAATGTAGAAAAGAATTGACCGAATATGTATGTGTTCAATTTGAAAGTATGAGACTTGATTAAATATATAAATTAATTTAATTAAGAATTAAATTGAAGGTTATATAAAATTATGTACTGACTATGTCCAGCTAGCACTATACATGAGGTGTAGGTTTGATTCCAGAGATGAATTAAATCAAATCAATGATCCAAACAATTATGAGATATTAGATTTAAGTTCTAATTACTTAAGATCAAATCTAAATTAATTATGTATAATTTTATTAAGGCTTGATTGGGTTAATTATCTAAGTTAGACTTAGACAACAATCCTAATTGGATTAGGATCAGCAGTCTTTACGAAATTAGTTTGAATCGGATTCGAATTGGATTCGAATTAAATCTAAATCTGAACCAAATTTGATTTGATCTACTTAGCCATATTTTTTAGCTATTCTCTCACCATATGGGCCGATCAAGATGGTGAAAATTCCCTTTGGGGTATGCGGCATGAAGAGAGAGGCGCAAGTTAGTGCCTCTCCTACTTGGCTCAGGAATCCTTGTATTTTAGGAAGTTTGGATTTGATTCAAACATGAAAAGTCCTATTCCTATTGGAGTAGCTTCCCTAGATTATGGATATTAAGAAACAGCAAAGATCTGATCGTAGAGGTCCTTGAAGGCCAACAACCAAGTAAAACAAAAACAACCTTCAGGATTTCAGCAGCCTTGTAAATCCTATCGGCAAGATTTCTTTCTGTGATTTGAACCCCTTCTCTATCAGATCTGAAATCCACCTTTTGGGATCTGAAAGTATACTTGATTAACCCTCCAAAAAATAGAAGATGGGATTTGAAACTCCTCTTAGATGGCCAAGAGGGGGCGCACAAATAGGGGGGCATGCACAAAGGGGGGGCACTGGTTTTTAGCACCTCTTTTTTTTCCTTTTTGGGGTGGCGGCCAAGAAATCCTAAGTTTCTTGCTTCTAGGATGTGGAGAGGACTAGAGAGAGAGAGAGGAAGGAAGAGAAAAAAAGTTAAGAAGAAAATGATTTTGTATTCCTTTCAATTCATCAAGTCAGATACAATGTATGTTTATACACAGGGTCAATGTGACTTAAACCAAAAACTCCTCTAACTAACTCAATACAAGATTGCGCTCACCCAAACCCATGTACACTCATGACTTGACCCAATCTCATAATCTTAAACTTAATATTAGCCCAAATATAAGTTAATCTCTCAAGGCCCAAAATTCTTGAACCTCAAGATCCAAAAGACTGACAGCCTTTCATCCTAAGGCCCAAACTAGCCCTAGAAACCCCATGACCACCTCATGGACTTTAGACCTTGACCTTATTCTTAGTTCTTTGAGCCTTGAGAGCACTACATAAGGCCCAACAATCTCTACCTTGGTACCCCAAAGCCTCAACAAACTCTGTCCTGTCCATTAAGTACATCAGTGTCACACATTTTCGAAAGCTATTCTGTGGAAGTACCTTCTCAGTGCATCCACTGGATTTTGCTTGATGTGGACCTTCACCAGCTCCACCTCGCCTTCATCCACAAGCTCTCTAATTCGATGATACTTGATATCGATGTGCTTCATCCTAGCATGGTTGACAGACAGAGTTTTGTGCAAGTAACAGTGCACTCTGATTGTCGCAGTGCACCCTGACGGCCTCTTATGCAAGGCCAATCTCCAATGCCAAACCCCTCAGCCATAGAGCCTCCTTCGCTGCCTTTGTAACACCAATGTATTCCACCTCAATCATGGATAAGGCCATGATGGGCTGCAAGCACGATCTCCACGAAATGGGACCTCCAAACAGGCTAAATACAAAATCTATCGTCGATCGTCGGGTGTCCACATCTCCATCAAAATCCACATCCACGAACCCTCCTGTTAGCCCTCGAGTCTCCTTGGATGTGTTGGAGAGTCCCTTAGCACCTCCTCACTATCCATAGTAGATGCTGACTCCAACAGTACCTGCCAAGTACCTGAAGATCTCCTTCAATGCTCACCAATGCTCCCTATCAGGCTGTGCCATGAACTTACTGACCTGGTTCACTGCGTAGGTGATATCTGACCTACAACACATCATGGCATACATAAGACTCCCCACTGTAGAGGCATATAAATTTCTCTCCATCTCCTGAGCCTCCACCTCAGTCTGTGGTGACATCATCTTCGAGAGTCTAAAGTGCCTGACGAGTGGCAGCTCCGTTGGTTTTGCATCATTCATCTCGAATCTCTCCAAGACCTTCCTGAAAAATCTCTCTGAGATAAATGTAGAACCCACTTGGCTCAATCTCTGAAGATTTTCATGCCTAAGATCTTCCTCGCAGGTTTCAAATCTTTCATCTCAAATTTTCGAGACAAGGCTGCCTTAAGTTCCTACACAACCTTTCTACTCTTGCATGCTATAAGCATGTCATCCACATACAAGAGTAGAAACATCCTAGACCCATCCTTCAAAGATTTAATATAAACACAAGAGTCATACTCACACTTGAAAAGTCTGATGCTCCTCACATAAGAATCAAACTGCTTGTACCATTGCCTCGATGATTGCTTCAGCCCGTACAGCGATTTCTGTAATAAACAGACCTTCCCTTCTGCTCCTGGCTCTCGAAACCTAGGTGGCTGCTCCATGTAGATGCTCTCCTCCAGATGCCCATAAGAAACATCATCTTAACATCCATCTACTCCAGCTCCAAGTCCTAAGCTACAACGGTGCTCAATAGCACCCTGATGGAAGTATGCCTGATGATGGGAGAGAAAATCTCGTTGAAGTCAATACCTTCTTTCTGAGAGTATCCCTTGGCCACTAGCCTCACCTTGTACCTGAAACCTCCCTACTCTGAAGGCCCCTCCTTGTGCTGGTAAACCCACTTGCAACCAATCGGTTTCTTCCCTTGTGGCAACTGCACCAATCGCCACGTCTCTTTCTTGTGGAGAGACTACATCTCCTCGGACATTGCTTGGACCCACCTCTCTCTGTCCTGTTTCTCCATAGCCTCTTTGTAGGTGTAGATGTCTCCATTCACTATCACCAGGGTATATGACACCGTCTCTTTGAAGCTATATCATTTTGGTTGCCTGACGTTCCTTTTGGGCTTGTGTAGTGCAACCCCGAAATTCATCCTAGATCCAATTTGCTCCTGTCGGACCTCCTGACTTCTTTCATCCATCCGAGCTCTCTCTATCTGTGGAGACACCTTTGAAGAGTTCTTCACCTAAATATCAAGTCCTCCTGATGCACCTGCAAGTGGCAAAATAGAATAGGATATTAGTCGTCCAGCGCTGTCCTACTGGACCTCCTACTGCTCCTCCATGCCATCTCACCTTTGGAGAACTGAATTTTCATCAAAAGAGACATCCCTACTGATGATAACCTTCTTCTCTAAGGGAACCCACACCCGGTATTCCTTAACTCTTCGCGGATATCCCAAGAACACTATCTTCCATGACCTGACATCCAATTTGCTCCGCTTACCAGCATCAATATGCACAAATGCCGTGCACCCAAACACCCTTAGATGGCTCAGTCCAATCTTCCTTCCAAACTATTTTTCTTCAAAAATACTATCATCTAACTTAGTGTGAGGTGATCGATTCACCAAATAACAAGCTGCATCTACTGTATCAACCCAGAACACCTTAGGAAGACTTGCCTGCAGTCTCATGCACTGTGCCTTTTCCATAAGGATTCTGTTCATCTTCTCGACCACCCCATTTTGTCGAGAAGTCTCTCTCATCGAGAAGTGCCTTTTGATGCCACACTCCTCACAAAAAATTTGAAACTCCTTGCTGGTGCACTCCTCGCCATTGTAGGACCACAGACACTTCAAGCTCCGATCTGTCTCTTTCTCCACCTCAGCTTTCTATACCTTGAATTTAGTGAAGACTTCTGATTTTTCCTTCATGAAGTAGACCCATACCTTCCTTGAAAAATCATCTACAAAGGTCAAGAAGTATCTTACCCCATTTCTGGCTAAAATCGGAGTCGGTCCCCATACATCAGTGTGAACTAATTTCAGTGGAGCTGCACTGTGGGCTGAACTACTGGCAAACTGCACTCTCCTCTGTTTTTTCATCTGGCATGGCTTACATACCTCTAAAATACCTCCATCCAGATCTGAAATCAGATCATGCTTGCTAAGCTCCTTCATCCCACGATCTCCCATGTGGCCTAGGCGGTAGTGCCACAATCGATGAGTCCCCTGCTGGTCCTGCACTGCTGCTGCTGCATCAGATTCTCCAGTCACTACAAATTCTTCCATCCTATAGAGGTTGTTCTCCATTCTCCTACCTCTCATCACTACCATGGATCCATTTAAGATATTCAACACCCCACTCCTAGCACGACTGCTAAAGCTGTAGCCGCTCCACTCTAAGTAACCAAGTGACACGAGATTCTTCCTCAAATCTGGGATGTGCTTCACATTAGTGAGAGTCCGTACTATCCCACCAAACATCCTCATCCGAATGCTTCTAATACCAGCAACTTAATATGGGTGATCATCTCTAAGTGTCACACTCTCTTCATCCATCCTGATGTATGTAGAGAACCAAGATCGATTTGGAGTGTAGTGATGCGAACAGGTTGAATCCAGGGTTCATACATCTGTGTTTTACCTATGACCATCTGATACTACTAAGAGGTCATCCTCCACCTTACTATTAGCCATCGTACTCAACACATTAGATCCTCCCTTATCTCCCTTTTTGTTCTTCCACTGTGGGCAATCTCGTTTGAAGTATCCGATCTTGTTGCACTTGTAGTACCTGACTTCCTTCATGCTCCTGCTCTTTCGAGACTTTGACCGTCCCCTTAACTTGCCTCTTTCCCTTTCTCTTCCAGATCTCTCCCCCACGGCCAAGCCTTCGTGGGGAGCACCTTCCTTGATCAATTTCTCTTGCTATTCATTGGACCACAACACTGAGACCATATCTTCATACTCCAAGTCTCCTTGCCGTAGAACAGCATCGTCACCAATAGATCATAGGAAGGGGACAGCGAGCATAGTAGTAGCAACGACTTATCTTCCTCCTCCATCTTCACCCCAATGTTCAGCAACTCATTGCACATCTGGTCGAATTTCTAGATATGACCCAAGACATCTCCACCTTCCTGCATCCGAAGGCTGTACAGTTTCTTCTTCAACATCAGTTTGTTGCACATATTTTTCTTCATATACATGGTGTGCAACTTCGACCACAAACCTTTCAGGGTCCTCTCCTCTAACACCGAATAGAGTGTCGCATCCACCAAATATTCTATAATCACAGAACAAGCCTTCTTCTCTAGGGACCTCCATTGATGATCCGTCATCCCTTCAGGCTTCTCCTTTAATGCCTGATCCAGATTTGCTTGAACCAAAAGATCTTCTACCCCAACTTTCCACATGAAAAATTTTGTTTTCCCATCAAACTTCTCAAAATCAACCTTCTTGTTGCTTCCCATGGTTGGATCTAAACCAAAACACAACAAAACTCCAAGAGATTTGAGAAATACCTTGACAGGGTCCTTGCTAAAATTTCAGCCTTTGAAGATCTTCAACTTCTGGAGTCTCTTTCTTTCTCCACACAACTCGTGCTCTGATACAAATTATTGAAGCAGCTTCCTCAGGTTGTGGACATCAGAAAACAACAAGGATCTGATCATGGAGGTCCTTGAAGGCCAGCAACCAAGCAAAATAAAAATATTCTTCAGGATTTCGACAGCCTTGTAAATCTTGTCGGTAGAATTTCTTTCTACGATTTGAACCCCTTCCCCACCAGATCTGAAACTCACTTTTTGGAATCTGAAAGTATTCTTGATGAAGCCTCCAAAAAATAAAAGATAGGACCTAGAACTCCTCTTGGGCGGCCAAGAGAGGGCGCACAAACAGGGGGCATGCACAAAGGGGGGGCACTGGTTTCTAGCACCTCCTTTCTTTCCTTTTTGGGGTGGCAGCCAAAAAACCCTAGGTTTCTTGCTTCTAGGATGTGGAGAGGAATAGAGAGAGAGACAGAAAGAAAGAGAGAGAAAGTTAGAGAGAAAATAATTTTGTATGCCTTTCGATTCATCAAGTCAAATATAATGTATGTTTATATACAAGGTCAATGTGACCCAACCCAAAATTTCCCCTGGTTAACTCAATACAAGATTGCACTCACCCAAACCCATATACACCCATGACTTGATCCAATCTCATAATCGTGGACTCAATTCTAGCCCAAATATAAGTTAGCACTTCAAGGCCCAAAATTTCTGAACCTCAAGATCTGAAAGGCTGACAGTCTTTCATCCTGGGGCCCAAACTAGCCCTAGAAATTCTATGACCACCTCATGGACTTTGGATCTGGGCCTTAGCCTTGGTCCCTTGAGCCTTAGGAACACCACATAAGGCCCAATAATTTCTAACATCTAAAGGAGTTTGATTTGATTTAGGACCTCTTGTCTATTTAAGGAGGGGTGTAGAGAAGAAAATCAAGCAATCAACCCTTGGCCTAAGCATGGAGAACTCTCTTGGTGTGGGAATTCCCTCTCTCTTGGGCATCACCTCTCCTTGGGCTTCTCTCTCTTCCTGGGCATCCTCTCTCCCCTTGGCGTGGTGGCATGTGGACTATTCTAAGGCCTTGAAATTAGATCTCAAGGCTTCATCTCTTTTCTCTCCAAAGAAGATGTTCATCCCTCTCTTCTACAGAGTTTGGCATGCATGCAAAGTAGAGGATTTATGCATTTGGATCTTGCGAAGCATGCCGATCAAGGAGCTTCTTCAACTTTAATTATTTTTTACTGCAAATCAAGGTGATATTTCATAAATATTATGAAAAATTTTAATTACTAATCTATTCTTTCCTCCTGGCATCTGATGCAGTCAGATGAATCTTTCCTTCAACATTTCTTCTACTTCCTCCATAAGCATACCCAATACCTTTCAAGAGGATGAGAGATCCTACTAGATCTATGAGGTGGTGAAGGAAAATCAACTACTGGCTCATGAAAAATAGGTTCTTGAGGATCCGTAGCTCTTTGCTCATCAGAGATCTTCTCTTCAAGCTCAACTAACCTTCCACTACCACCATCCTGGATAAACTATTTTTCTAGGAACATGGTATTTCAACTCACAATCACATTATGATTTTGTAGAAAGTAGAAGCAGTATCCCATTAATTCTTTTGGATACCTAATAAAATGAGCTATTACAGATCTATCCTGTAATTTATCAGCCATCTATCTTTTGATATAGGTCAGATATCTCAAAGTCTTAAGATAGCCTAGACTTGATTTTTTACCATATCATATCTCATATGGTGTGATAGAAATAGATTTTGATGGAACTCTATTCAATAAATATATTATAATTAATAAGGTATGTCTCCAAGGATATAAAGATAAATCAGTGAAGCTCATCATGGATCTGATCATATCTAATAGGATCTTATTCCTCTTTTCGAATATCCTGTTGAGCTGAGGTATTCTAGAAGGAGTCCATTAAGAGACTATACCATTATTCTTAAGATATTCTAAAAATTTTTGACTAAGATATTCATCTCCTCGATCAGATCAAAAAATCTTAACAAATTTATCTGTTTATTTTTCTATTTTATTTCTAATTTTTTTGAATTTTCAAAGGCTTCAGACTTATGTTTCATCAAATATACATATCTATACCATAATAGATCATCGATAAAGGTGATGAAGTAGCCATAACTATCCCTAATCTGTACATCAAATAGCCCACACACATCAGTGTGTATCAGGGTAAGTAACTCAGTGGCCCTTTTCCTATGTCCCACAAAGGGTAACTTGATCATTTTTTTCTTGAAGACAAGATTCATAAGCTGGGTATGACTCTGAATCAAAAGAGCCAAGAATCTCATTTTTTTTTCAGTTTATTTATCCTGTCCTCTCCAATATGGCCTAGTCTATAATGCCATAAGTATTTTTGGTTAATTTCATCTCTGGATCTCTTTTGACGTACAACACTCACTATTTGCTCATTTAAATTCACATTCGCGTCAACATGTAAGTGATAAAGACTATCAATTAAAAGACTACGTACAATCAATTTATTTCATAAATAAATGAAATAAAAATTTTTATTAAAATTAAATAAAAATCATTCTATGCTAGCAAGACACAAAAATCAAATTCTAACTAACTACAGGAACAAAATAACAGTCTTTCAAATCTAATCTAAACCCTGACGATAATCGAAGAGGATAAGTACCAATGGCTTCTACAGTAACTTTTACTCCATTGTCGATCTGAAGGATCATGTCACCTTTCCTCAACCTTCTACTTTCTATTAGACCCTATATTGAAGTACATATATGAGCACTCAAATTAGAGTCCAATCTCAACTAGAAGTAGAAGAAATCATTAGGTTAGATTCAATTATGAGCATACCTTCTGAAGGTTCGTCATCTTTTTTGATCTTTAGGCTGTCCAAGTAGAGTGGATAATTTCTCCTCCAATGACCGTCAGCATCACAGTGAAAACACTTTCTCTTATCTGCAGCCTTCTTTAGAACATTCTTCTTTGGCTTGCTCTCCTTTTTCTACCTTTTTATGGGTTTACTCTTCTTCTTCCAGCCAGACTTTTTCTTGAATGAAGAAGTCTGCTCTACAACAAGAATAGTACCCCTTGAACTCTTCAAGGTTTCCTCAGCAGTGACCAACATATTGATAAGTTTGCATATAGTACAGTCTCACATAAAAATTTATAATAAATTGACTATATGAACTTGCAAGAGATTGAAAGATCAAATCCATCTACAATTCTTTTTGCATATTTAGCCCGAGCTTCTCAAGCTCCTCTATATCTTTGATCACTGTCATATAGTGTTCATGGACCAACTGTCTTTCATGCATCTTCAGATTGAAGAGTCTTTTGGACACTTCGAAGTGCACAATGCGGCTCTGCTGACCATACAACTCTTATAGGTGAGTGATCATAATCCTGACAATAGGTATATACTCATACTGGCTCTGTAGCTCATTTGACATGGAAGCCACCACATAACACTTAACCTAACTATCTTCATCCATCCACTTATCATATATTGCTCTCTACTCAGCACTAGGATGGTTTGGTAACACTAGAGGATCTTGATCGAGTACATAGACTAATTTTTCAGAAGTCAGGATAATCCTAAGGTTTCTAAGCTAGTCTTTAAAATTGGTTTTAGTCAAATGATTAGACTCAATGATGTGGCCTAGAGGGTTTAAAGCTGACATGTTTAACTGTGAGAGTAAAGATTTAAGTTAGACTTTTGTACTTTAAATTATATATTTGCTCTAAAGATTTTAAGAAGCAAACAAAGACTTTCACTATTTTTTTGGATCCCAACACTCTCCGGATGGGAAGCAAAAATATTAACCCGATAACTGAATTTCTAATGGGTGCTACAGTCCCATCGATGCCATGCACCTCATCTAATAATTATTGATAACATGCACACCGATGCATGAACAATTTTTTGTCTAGATTCTTCTCTAAGCATGTTGCAGCAATCTGATCTCTAAGTTATGTGAGCTCACCTAACAGTTATTGACCACATTCCTTAGTTAAGCCCGATCCACCATTCACAAATAGGTGCAAGGCCATCATTGGGTCCCTCACCTAACAGTTATTGTGTCCAACCTCATTGTTATCCTGAAGTAACTCTTTGCTAATTGAGTGATTATGTATTTCTGATGCAACTGAACCACTGTGACCAACCGAGAATAATCAACACTAGTAGTACGCCCGCATATCTACAACAGTGGAAGACTTATGGACTTAATATTTGTGGAGAGGTTTAAGGTTTAGGTCTCATCTAATCAGTTATCAAATAACTGATCTAATTGGTGTGGGCTAAACTAAACCGTCAAGTAACCATATTGAAGACTCAATCATCCAAAGTGATCAGGTAAGTGGAGATCGATGGGGGTCCCTCCATTGTCTTCCTTAGACATCAATAAATTTGGCCAGATCGATCAATGAAACTAATTAAATAATCATCTCTCAATTATTTATCTTAGACACCAATAGGTCAATTGGTCCAAATAGGTTAGCTTAAGCGAACCAGGCTCAAGCCATCGAGCCAAATTAGGTTCTTAGGTTAATCGATTCTACATATAAAATTTAATCAATTTGATCAATAACAATTGTATGATCTTAAGACTTAATTAACTTAATCCTAATCAATACTTAACTCAATTTGATTAATTACTTAATCGAATTAGACCCATTATATTCAAATTAAAAAATCCTAGATACAATCTAGTTACATGACCTAATTTTTGATTTACCCATGACCAAAATCTTCATGCACAAACATAAATTTCAAATTTTAAAATTAAATTTTAGATCTAAATTTTTTGCATGAAAGATATGTTTTAAATCATGAAACTAATTTTTAGATTTAATATACAAGCACATATCACATATACGTATATAAAATTCAGATCTAGACTAAAATTCAGATCATGACATGATACCATATATCTCATATACAAATCATGAATCAAATTAAAACTAATTTTTAGATCTAAATATACAATCATACATCTCATATATGAATCATAAATTAGATCAAAATAATTTTTAGGTTTATGCATGCAAACATATATCACATATATGAACTAGAAAACTATCTAAAATAATTCTTAGATTTATGCATGCCTTCATATATCCCATATATGAACTGAAAATCAGATCTAAAATAAATTTTAGATTTAAATTAAATATTCATGCATCTCATGTATCAATTAAAATCAAATTTTAAAACTTTTTTCAAAAATATGTATATCAATTTCATACATATGAAATCTGTGGCTCTGATAACATTGTTGAAATTTTTTGTAGGATGTATGCATGTGTATTTCAAACTTTTTTTAAATAATATAGTAAAATTAAGATTAAAATATCTTTTAGTCTAATATATGTATGCATTAAATATAAAGCATATGGATCTACTTCATATATGAAAATTGAATACATGCTAAATTTTATGCTGGAATTAAATATGTGATCGAATCACATATCTATTTCATAATTTTTTTTTTAAATTTGGATCTAAAAGAAAGTAGATTCTTTCTTAGCCATATAAGTACCCTGCCTTTATGGGTATGCACTCAGGATCAACCTGAAACAATTCTCTATGGTATTGATCTTTCTTCTCCAAGAATGATCACCCTGCGTATCTGAATGAAGTCTAGATTGTGATTAACTCTTTGATCCTTTTCTTAATCTTTTTTTTCTTTTTTTTTCTTAATCTTCTTCCCTAGATTTTGCTGTAACTAGGGTCTAGAGATTAGCAACCAAGAGGGGGACGCCCAAGCTCCTTGGGCATTGGAAGATGGGGATGCCCAACACCTTTGGGTGTTGAAACCAACAGGAAGAAGATAGGGAGCCATGGGGAGGCTTTTGAAGACTTGGAGCTTGCTAGAATTTTGATACTAAGAACCTTAGAGAGGGGTCCTTTAAATAGAAAAAAAGTTTGAATCTTATTCAAAACTAAATAGCCCCTTAATGTGAGTCCTACTCGCATTAGGAATCCTTGTTGCTCCCTTTCTTTGACCACACCTAGGAGAATCCATGGAGTGCCAACACTTGATGCCCTCTAGCCCTTTCTCTCACATGCAAACTAAGGATATGGGATGCCCCTAGCTGGTCCTTCATGCCATCTTCATGTGGGCATGCCCTAACTTGATCAAATCAAGTGGCACCCCATGCTATTTAATCAAGGAATTGATTAGGGATTTGAACCCCTAATGCATATGATCCAAAATTTTAGACATCTAACAATTGAAGCTCAATAAATTTAATTTATTTGGATTATTAATAAATAATTAACTTGAATTAATCTTATCACATAAGTAATTCAAGTGCAAAAAAAAATTGGGTTCAATCTTGTGCTAGCAAGGTTATCTTGAATCCAATAAGATTTCTCTAAATTCAATTGAGACTTCATAAGTCTAATTACTTATTCTAGATCTAATCTCTTTATTGTGTGATCCCATAGATTCAATTCTATTTGGTAGTGAGATATACCATGATCTCTATCATAGTATTATTGAAATTTTTTTTAATGGATCGAAATGATTCCACTCTAACTCAATAGGGATCATCGATCATGAACAATCCTAGTGAGCTCTCATAATCCACTAATGACACCTAGTAGTATGTAGTGACAACCCAACATAATCAAAAAAGAACTTCAAGGTATAGTTCATATGTGATTCAGTCCCTCTATCATGAGTCCTGACTAGATGACAGATCATGAATAAATCGTCAAATCTCATCATCAGTCATATAACAGATTTGATTAGCTTAAGTCTAATTATGATCCTCATAAAATTTTTTTTTCATTAATCACACTATTGTGGCCACAAACTTATGGACTTAGCCTCTCAAATCTTATAGGACTACTTCTTTCTATCAAAAGCGATAGATTCTATCTAGATGTGCATCCTACTCCTACAGTGGATCAATTATCGCTAATATCTACTATAATGACTCAATAAGGCCATATTTATGTATCAGTCAAACTCCAGTAGTCTCACTATAAGCAACTGTGCCATTGTAGGTCAAAGGATCATTCACACAACTATAGCATCGAGACGATCACTGATGATTGAATAAAAATCTAAGTGATCTCTCACATAGTCATGCTCCGTATTAGTTATTCTCTAACAACTATCCATACTTATCGCTCAGTATCTCTATACTGTAAATCAAAAACTTATCTATCCCGAATGAAATGATCTGTACATTGATCTATCCAGATCGATCACTGTCCTCATAATGATACTATGATCGAAAGTATTTATGAATTAATTATATATGCCTCTAATTCTTAATACTTTGAGAATATGTATCATAAGTATTAATTTTATGGATGATTTAAAGATATGTCATACTTGAATGAAAATAAAATTTATTCTTTTTATTGATCAAATCAATATTTTAAGTACAAAATTATATCCTAGAGTTATTATAATGTGTCAGCCGTATTGACTTCTAGGGTATACATCCAATACCTACCTCATTCTCGCTCACTCATGGTAGAGGCTAGTTGACCTATTTGTATTTTCAAATAAGCTATGGCTTGGGTGTTAGTATATTTGAGTTGGACCATTGTTTGCATAAAATTACTCAGTGTGGCATTAGTGTTAGCATTAGATTTGGCCAGGGCTTCTAGGCTTTTCTCTAGAGAACTAAGTTTCTTCTCATTATTATTGAAGCCTGATAGGTTGTTTATCATAGAATTAGGCCTTGAATTTTGTTAGTTGAACCTACAATTGCCTACATTTAGATTCTGTGACCATGAGAAGTTGGGATGATTCCTCCATCCTGAGTTATATGTGGAGCATAGGGGTTGTTCGCTAGTCTCTGGTATGTGGCATTTATCTATGCACATCCATTCTTTATTAGGTTCATCAGGAAGGGGCATTCCTCAAGAACATGATCTGGTGCACTGCACCCGCTGCGCACGGATGCAGATACCTGGTCTACATTGACTGATCTTTATAGTTCTAAAGCCTCTAACTTATGTTTTAAGGTTGTACTTTTGGCCTCTGCAGTTAGAAAAGTCTGAATATGATGCATTCCACCTCTCGAGGGTGTAGGTCTATCGAGTTCCATAGTTGTTTCTCATAATAAATTCTTCTTGACTAGGTCTTCTAGAAATTATCAAGCTTCAGTGGGTTTCTTGTATATGAATTGATCGTGGCACATGGACTCTAACATGGTTCTGACATTTAAATCGAGCCCTTTATAAATTATCTGACACAGCCTTTAGGTCTCTATTCCATGGTATGGGCATTGGGTCAAGAGATTTTTAAAGTGGTCGAAGTATTTTTAGAATGATTTGCCAGCTAGTTAGTAAAATTGATTTATCTCATTCCTAATCCTAGCTGTTTTGTGATGGAGAAAGAACTTCTTTAGGAACACTCTTACAAAGCCCTCCCAGATTATGACAGATTGGTTTGAAAGACTATAGAGTCAATTTTTAGCATTATCTTTTAGGGTAAAATTAATCAGTCTTAGCTTAACCTCATCCTTTAACAATTGTTGCAGCCTCATGGTTGCACAAATCTCTTTAAACTCTCTAATGAATATATATGCATCCTATATTCTCATGAATTTTGGAAGCATATTGATAATTTGAAGTTTAATTTCAAAGTTATTTATAGTGGTTTGGGGCAACCTGATGCAAGAAGGTTGGACAGAACTGACTGGATAACATAAATCATTAAGGGTTTGAGGCTGATTGGATTCTTCCATTGTAGAGGTTGTTGTTAGAATTTTGCATAAGGCCATGCATGTGTATTTTAAAATTTTCTTTTTCTAAACAACACAGTGAAATAGAAGATTAAAATATCTTTTAATTTAAATCATGTATGCATAAAATATAGAACATAAGGATCTATTTCATAAGCTGAAATTGAATACATGTTGAATTTTATACTAAAATTAAATATATAATCGAATCACATACCTGTTTTGTAATTTTTTTCTTCAAATCTGGATCTGAAAGAAGGTAGGCTCTCTTTTAACCGTGTAAGTATCCGATCTCTATGGGTATCCACTTAGAATCAGCCTGGAATAATCCTCTTTAGTATTTATCTATCTTTTTCAAGAAGGATCACTTTGTAAATCTGAACGAAGCCTGGATCGCGATCAACTCTTTGATCCTTTCTTTGATCTTTTTGTTGAAAATTATATCCTAAAGTCAATCATCTAGGTTGTAGATGATTGTACTCTATATATGTATATGAATTATAAAATGATAAATGTTATCTGGTAAGATTTATCATAAGAAATACATCTTTATAAATAGAACTCATATATTGTGATGAAGTCCTTAGAGCTACTTTCAAAATGATAAAAAAAGATTTATCGTGTAGTTCTTAAATCTTGCTCGTGATCAAATGATATAATTATTATAATGATGATAATTGTATCGAGTATAGGTCGTTGTATGCCATATTAGTTGGTTGTCCTCTTAACCAAGACGTGTGGTGACATAGATATGGCATATGGATGATTTGTAGGAGTACATTTCACTGAACGTGACTATTTTTGAATCATTCTGCTGTCAAAGATTATTTTGATGGGATATGGGTATATGTGTTCCTCTGATCTAAGGCTGTCTCGATGACTTGCAAACAACTCACTATACTTTGGTGCTGGACTATCCGAATTTTTAATTCAGTGACGGAAGATTTCTGAGTATAGTCAAGTACTTGTGAAGTCTGAGTACAAGTCAAGATGAGATTGATCACTCCAAGTAAAATTAAAGATGATACATCACTGTATTTCAATTTAGCAAAATTTTAACCAAAGTAGTTCTAGTGAGAAGTCACAGAATTTTTAAGATTAAGACACAATGTGAACCACTAATCCTGGATTGACAGTTTAACCCAAAGTCATCCTTGAATGTCGAGTATCAAAGGGATGAATTATATGGTAACTATATCCACATGGATTCTAGAGAGTTGCTAGACATACATTCAGTCTATCCAGACATCGAGAACCATTGCTAAATAGTAACATCGATTAGTACAAGAATTATTTTTATGCTACCAACTTAGGTTCGAATCTATGGGGTCACACACATAAAAGTACCGTCTGATTAAATGACTGATCGATGATTATGAATCATTGAAAGGTTTAATTATCAATGTGATTGATAATTAATTCTTTCCAAAGGTTGTAATAAATTATTTACTAATAATTAATAAATTAAAAAAATAATTAATTAATAATATGATTATTAATTGACTCAATTTGATTGAGCAATGAGAATTGAATCAAATTTAATTGAATTAGATTCAATTAGGTTTACTTTGGATTGATTGGATGCAGCCCTATTGAATAATGGGGTTTGTTCCAATTGATCTCAAGGATGCAAATCAAATTTTGAGTTGAATAAGATTCAATTTAGTTTTATATATATTTTGATTGGTCAAATCCTATTGGATAATAGATTTGATTGGATCAAACCCTATTATCAAAAACTTTCCTGATATCCATCAAGAATCAATTTCTGGATCAATGAGATTTTAATCTAACTAATTCTCTAATTGGATTGGGGTCTAATTAGTTTCATAATTGGGCTAGAACCTTATTAATTAATTTATTATAACTAATTCCTAAATTGGTTAGGATTGGATTCAAGAATTAGTTAAAGTTTGACCAAGATTCATAAGTTCTATTTAGAATAGGGCTGAACCAATTCCTAAACTCATCTATTTAAGATCTCTCCATGCCTAAACTCCTAACCACCATGAGATCTCACACCTCACACAAGATACCATGTCCTCCCTCTCTTCCATGTAAATAGAGGGGCGTCTCCTCCTCTTTTGGTCGCCAAAAAAAAAGGAGGGGCGTCCAAGAGTTGGACGTCCCATATCCCATGCATCAAGCTTCCTTCTCAACCCCTTTTGAAGAAATTTTGTGAGGCTTTTACTATTGATTCTTAGGATTCAAAGAGGGCTTCTCTTGCTGGTATTGCAATAAAAAATTAGAGAAAAAAAGTTCTTCCCAACGTAAGAAAGAGAAAGAAGAAGAAGGGTCTTCTTTCTTGTATGCAGCCTTAGAGAAGAAAGAGTTTTTCTTTCAGATTTTTTTTATTTATTTTTAAGAATAAAATCAGATTAAATATAATTTTTAATATAAAAATTTAGAAAAAAAATACTAAAAAAATTTGATTGGGTGTTTGGAGCTTCCTAGAGTTCTAGATCAAAAAAAAAAGAGAAGAACGGTTCTTTTCTTGGGTCTCTCTTTTGGGTTCTTCTAGGGCTCAAGATTTTATATGACTTTTGATATGAGAAATCAGATTAGTTCTAATTTTTATCATAAAAAATTAGAGAAGAAAGGTTCTTCTTAAAGGTGTGAAAAAAAGAGAGAAAGGTTCTCTCTTATGCGTGGAAGAATTGAGAAGAAAGGGTTCTTTTTTGATCTCTATTGTAGAGAGTTGATGCGTGGATCCAGAAAAAAAAGGAGAGGATCTTGTTGTTTTTCATCTTCTTCATGTTCCTCTTAGATCAGCCAAAATATGATGTCTTCGCAAGCTAGCACTCTTGGGATCATTGATCAGCACATGGGCTTCATGTGGATACCTGTAGAGGTCAAACATATGTGCGACTGTCGAGCATCATGAAGAACCAACTACCATAGATTTTGGATGCGGTGATCTACTATCTGTGCTCAGGTATAAAGTTTTAAACTGAATTCATATTTAGATATGATCTAAATATAAATTAGATATGATCTAATTACATATAGATAGGATCTATACTTGCTGAATTTTAGATTTCAGATTTATATACATGCATATTAATTCATTCCATGGATCCTGTATGGTAGTTTTAGATTTGATCTATGCATGTGTTGTAGATTAAATTATTTAATCTATGCATATTCTGCTATAAAATTTTAAAAATACATGCACAAAACCACCACGCTTCCCTTCAACTGGTATCAGAGCGAAGGTTCGTTATAACATGAACATATATGCATGTAGAGTTGAAATCTAGATTTAGCAATGCATGAGATGTGTTATGATTTTATTTTAGATGTGATCTAATATAAAAATCAGATTTGATATAATTTAGATTGGATCTAAATTTTTGTATATATGATATGTGAGTAGATTAGATCATTCGATTAACAAGTACTTAGATTGGGTTGATCACCAGGCCATCTGGTCATAGGAACAAAAAGGGTTTAAAAGGCCCTCTCTTCTTATTCAATATGGTGCTCTTATGATATATAGGGGTGTCATGTGATTTAATCCCATGAAGAAGAAAGTGAAAGGAAGAACTTACTTTTCTGTAAAACCCTAGATATTGAAATCCCAGGATTTGTTATATGTGATACAAATTTGAGTTGTATGAAAGGTAGAACATCTAATCCATATGATTAAAATTATTTTAATCATAAAAAATAAAATTTAGAATCATAAAATGTTTAGATATGATCTAATGTTTGTTATGATTGATTTTATTTCAGTTTATATGAGAATTTTTAGATCTGAAACTATGTGATACTTGTTGGCACGCTAATTGGGCTGACTAATTTTGATCTGAGTCCAACCAGTCTCCTGATTTAATAGGTTCAGTGTTGACTGATCTGATCCAGTTGTCTCAAGTCGAACAGTAATAATTACTGTTCATGATCAGTTAGTCGATCAAGTATCAGACTTAGTCGACCTACTGAAGTGAGCCAACTCAGTTCAGAGGTGAGTCGATCTAGTTTTCAGAATAAAAAATTTTGCATAAAATTGATATAAAATTATTTTATAAAATTAAAATGGTTTCAATTAATAATCTGAACCCATGTTAATGCTATACTTAATTAAGAATTAAGAAATATATTTTAGATTTAGAATTGTGATTAATGATCTAATGATATTGCATAAAATATGGGGCATGGGTTAGCTCAAATCAGATCCTTTTAGTTGGGTTAGATCTAAGGTTAAAAATCAAAGACTTAATGGACTTAAAAGGGTAGTTGATCAAATCTATCCAATAGTTGATTTAGATTAGATCAAGGATACTCTAGATCAAATACAATAGTTGTAGTCAATCGAGTCCATGTCTTTGATTAAACCAAATGGAGCTTGATTGAGACTCAAAGGTTGAGCCCGAGTCATTGGGCAGATTAGATCACTAGGTGACTCAAGTTGACCCATGTCATTAAAATTAATCAGTATGACTGATTTAGGTGCCTTAAACTGACTTCTCAGTTGGACCGACTTGTCTCTAGTCTTTCTCATGATTTGATGAAGTCAGTGGGAGGATTTACGATGTACCGATTGGATCTGCTAGTTACTAATCTTTTACATGACTTGGTGAAGTCAATGGAAGGATTTATGACTTATAGATCGACTGATATCTTCTAAAATATATTAATCAATTTTTTTAAATTATTAGGTTCATAAAATGAGCAAGTTATGGAGATAACTAGATCATAGCCTCCCATTAAGGTGCATGATAATGAGTCTAATATTTCAAATAGGTATTGGAGGCACCACACGTCTGGTGTCTATTACATATTGAAATTATCATCCATCATATGACCATCTTATTGTACCTTCAGATCAATACTTAGGTTGGCTGAGTCACACTCGGATCTGGATATTCATTTGTTGGATGCACTTGATGTTATCATGTTAATAGTTGGATCTAACCAAATTTTTCAATGGAGGTGCCACACGTCTATTGAAAAGATACCTAAGATAAAATCTGATTGCTAAAAATTATTTGAAGAAATAATTGGTTATAAACCTACCTATGGATGCACTAGGATTGGTCGAGCCACACTCAGACCTAAACGCAGTCTGTGTGGATTCTAATATCCGCTAAAAAAATTAAAATAATTTTTCAGATTAGAGGTAGAGGATATCAATTCGTATAAAATAGTGAAAGAACCTTTAGACTAAAGTCCAAGTCTTTAGGCTTAAAATAATTCATATACTAATAGGTCAATTGTTCTCTTTTCAGAAATGACTAAAATATTATCGCTCTGTTCATTGTTAGATAGTGATAATGTTATCAGACCTAACTTCGATAGCCAATATCGAAAGTTGAATATAGTTTTTGAGCGAATTGATCAAGAAGTCTCAGGCTAACCCAAACAGGCTTAAAAGAGAAATCAGTAAATAATTGCTGGCCAAGATTGTTATATAATAACTCCTTGAAATTTTTCTATTGATAAAATTACTATCTGGGTATAGGATACTGACAGTACAAGTCATGTTTGTAAATAGTTGTAAAAAATTTTGGGATAGTAGAAGGTTTGTAAATGACAAGAGACTCCTAAATGTAAGAGATAGAAGTCTGTTCCAGTCTTAACATTAGGAATCATCAAGCTTGTTTTCAATCCTAAAAATATCATTTTGACTGATTGTCACTATTGTCTAATCTTATTGATGGTGTCAATAAGAATAATTATTGTGATATTATTGTGAATGATACTGCTATAATGAATGGACAATTGAAAATAACATAAATTCAGTACCATAGCCTGTTAGTATAAAGTACACATCTAACTAGCACCCTAGATTAGATAATGTTACTGAAGCCTACCTTTAGCATAGTTGACTTAGTCACCTTTTATTGAAAAGGGTGTATGAGCCAGTGATGTTCTGAATTTGATACATATTGATATATTTGCACTCATGAACATAAATGCCAGAAGAGGGCTTACTATTTCATTAAAATCTCTGACAACCTATTTTGGCATGGGTGCATCTTGCTTATGAAGCACAAATCCAAATCGATTGAAATGTTCAAACAATTTCATAATGAGGTGGAAAAATAAACTGTAACGAGTATTAGAACTAATCGATTTGACCGATGAAGTGAATACCTTTACAGTAAGTTTTGACATATCTAGAAGAGAATTGAATTCTCTCTCAATGAACATCTCCTTAGACACTACTATTTAAAAAGGTGTTTGAAAAGAGGAATTGAACTTTGTTAGACATGGTTCAATCCATTGTGGGTTTGCTAGTCTGCCTGAGGTTATGTTTAGAGACTACTTGATATGTGCTCGAGAATATTTTAAGCAAATCGGTCACTAAAACTTCATATGGGTTATGAACTTAGGTGATTCGATACTCTCTTATCTCAGGGTTTGGGGTTTCAGACTTATGTGAAATATTCATAAACCGACTAGCTTAGATCTTGATCTGATAAATATTATTTTAGAAATATTTCTTCTACCTTCCTGATGGATATGAGATGTTCATGAATCTTAAGGCATTTTTTTTGGAAAGAAAGTTTCTTGGTGAAGGAACTGATGTCGTTAAGAGCAAGCTTGGTGAAGCTTGATAGGTAGAGGAACCAACTCTGATACAAACCAATAGAATTGAAGTTGATTAGATCAATTTCAGAGTTCGATGTAAAGGCATTCTTGAATAGATACAGTAGAGTACCATATCAACCGAACAGATACTTCAATTTCTAAGTTCAAGAAGGAGATTTGATCTTCCATACAAATGATGTACAAGGATCTAACTTTGAGAAGTGGCTCGGAGTCATTAAATCTAAAATGAAGTCCATAAAGATCGACGATGTATGGATATTCGTTGATTCACCTGAAGGGGTAAGACCCATAGGATGTGAGTGGAGTTTCAGATTAATAAGAGGTGTAGACGAAAAAGTGGAGACCTATTAACTCTATCTGATTGTCAAAGGATTTCATCCAAGTTATAGTGTTGACTATGATGAAAAGTTTTCTTTGTGGCAATCCTCAAGTCCATTCAGATTGAATTAAACTTCTCGGAGCTGGAATATATGTTTTGAACGTATGGCTTCATTGAAAACAAAACAAAATCTTGTACATACAAAGGGGCTAATAATTTTGTAAAAGTATTCTTTATGTTGTTTGGATAAAATTTTCTTAATCGAAAATGACATCCCTACATTATAGAGAATAAAAGCTTGATTGTCATCTCTGTTCTTCATAAAAGTTTGGAAGGTTATGAGAACCATCCTTAAGTATTTATGAAATATTAAGGATCAATGACTCGTTTATGGAGAATCTGACTTAAAATCTACAGAATATTGATTCCAATTTCTAGTCAGATCGAAATGATAAAATTATGTCAAGTTGTATTTTTATCCTAAAAGAAGAGCGACATGCTGGAAAGGTTCCATGCAGTATTCAATAGCCAGCTTCATTTGTAATACGAAGTTCTTTGCAGCATTTGATGCTGCTAAAGAAGTTGTTTGGTTATGAAAGTTTATTAGCGAGCTTGGAGAGGCACCCTCCATTGATGGTCCAGTCTTTTTGTATTGACAGTAATATTAGAGTCATAGCTCAAGCTGAAGAACTGATGTTCCATCTGAGAATCAAACACTTTCTATATTGTAATCATCTTATTCGATAAGATCGAAATAAAGTCGACCTTAGGAAGATTGACCGAAAGGAGAACTTGACCGACCCATTGACTAGAGCAATCAAATCTAAAGAGTTCAATGATCATAAATGGAAGATGGGTATTCGATACCAATCTAATTGGCTTTAGTCTAAGTAAGAGTTATTAGAAATTATGTCCTAAAATCAATCATCTAGGTTGGAGATGATTGCGCTCCATATATGTATATGAATTATAAAATGATAAGTATTATCTGGCAAGATTCATCATAAAGAATACATCTTCCTAAATAGAACTCATATGTCATGATGAAGTCCTTAGAGCTACTTCCAAAATGATAAAAGATGATTTATTATATGGTTCTTAAATCTTACTCATAATCAAATGATACAATTATTATAAGGATGATAATTGTATCGAGTGTAGGTCATTGTGTGCCATATTAGTTGGTTGTCCTCTTAATCAAGACATGTGGTGACATGGATATGACATATGGATGATTTGTAGGAGTATATTTTACTGAGCGTGACCACTTTCGAAGTACTCTGCTGTCAAAGATTGCTCTGATAGGATATAGGTATATGTGTCTCTCTAACTTGAGACTGTCTCGGTGACTTGCAAGCAACTCACCGTGCTTTGATGCCGGACTATCCGAATTTTTAATTTGGTGATGGAAGATTTTTGGATATAGTCAAGTACTTGTGAAGTCTGAGTGTGAGTCAAGATGGGATTGATCGCTCCAAGTAAAATTGAAGATGATGCATCACTGTATTTCAATTTAGCAAAACTTTGACTAAAGTAGTCCTAATGAGGAGTCATGAAATTTTTGAGGTTGAGACACAATATGGACTACTAATCCTGGATTGACAGTTTAATCCAAAGTCATCCTTGAGCATCGAGTGTCAAAGGGATGAATTATATAGTAATAATATCCACATGGATTCTAGAGTATTACTGGGCATACATTCGACCTATCCAGACATCGAGAATCATTACTAGATGGTAACATCGATTAGTATAAAAATTATTCTTGTACTACCGATTTAGGTTTGAACCATGGGATCATACATATAGAAGTACCATCTGATCAAATGGCTGATCGATGATTATGAATCGTTAAAGAGTTTAATTATCAATGTGATTGATGATTAATTCTTTATAAATATTGTAATAAATTATTTACTAATAATTGATAAATTAAAAAAATAATTAATTAACAATATGATTGTTAATTGACACAATTTGATTGAGCAATAAAAATTGGATCAAATCTAATTAAATTGGATTCAATTAAGTTTACTTTGGATTGATTGGATGCAGCCCTATTGAATGATAGGGCTTATTCCAATAGATTTCAGAGATGAAAATCAAATTCTGAGTTGAACGAGATTCAATTTAGTTTTATATATATTTTGATTGGTCAAATTCTATTGGATAATAGGTTTGATTGGATCAAATCTTATTATCAAAAACTTCTCTGATATCCATTAAGAATCAATTTCTGGATCAATAAGGTTTTAATTTAACTAATTCTCTAATTAGATTGGAGCCTAATTGGTTTCATAATTGGACTAAGACCTAATTACTTAGTTTGTTATAACTAATTCCTAAATTGGTTAGGATTAGATCCAAAAATTAGTTAGAATTTGATCAAGATTCATGAGTCCTATTTGGAATAGGGCTGAACCAATTCCTAAACCCATCTATTTAAGATCTCTCTATGCTTAAACTCCTAACCACCATGAGATCTCACACCCCACACAAGGTACCACGTCCTCCTCTCTCTTCCTTCTCAACTCCTTTTGAAGGGATTTTATGAGGCTTTTACTGCTAGTTCTTAGGCATCAAAGAGAGCTTCTCTTGCTGATATTATAGCAGAAAATTGAAGAAGAAAAGTTCTTTCTAACGAGAGAAAGAGAAGAAAGAAGAAGGGTCTTCTTTTTTGTGTGCAACCTTAGAGAAGAAGTTCTTCTTTCAGATTTTTTTTTTCTAAGATTAAAATTAAATTAGATTTGATTTTTAATATAAAAATTTAGAGAAGAAATATCAAAAAAATCTGGTTGGATGTTTGGGGCTTCCTAGAGTTCTAGATCAAAGAGAAAAAGGGAAAAGAAAGGAGAAGAACAGTTCTTCTCTTGGGTCTCTCTTTTGAATTCTTCTAAGACTCAGGATTTCATATAGTTTTTAGCATGAGAAATCAGATTACATCTGATTTTTATCATAAAAAATCAAAGAAGAAAGATTCTTCTTAAAGGTGTGAAAGAAAGAAAGAAAGGTTCTCTCTTATGCGTGGAAGAATTGAGAAGAAAATATTCTTTTCTTGATTTCTATTGTGAAGAGTTGATGCGTGGATCCAGGAAGAAAAGGAGAGGGTCTCCTTGTTCTTCATTTTCTTCATGTTCCTCTTAGATCAATCAAAAATGATGTCTTCATGAGTTAGCACTCTCGAGGTCATCGATCAGTATATGGGCTTCATATGGATACCTGTAGAGGTCGAACACATATATAGCTGTCGAGCATCATGAAGAACCAACTATCATAGATTTCGGATATGGTGATCTACTACTCGTGCTCAGATATGAAGTTTTGAATTGAATTCATATTTAGATATGATCTAAATATAAATTAGATATAATCTAATTACATATAGATATGATCTATACTTGTTGAATTTTGGATTTCAAATTTACATACATACATATTAGTTTATGTCATAGATTCTATATGATAGTTTTAGATTTGATCTATGCATGCATTGTAGATTAAATTATTTAATCTACATATATTTCACTGTAAAATTAAAAATGCATGCACAAAATCACCATGCTTCTCTTCACTTTTTCTTCTCTTCATTTCTTGCTCTCCTTTTCTTAATTATGAAGCAATCAAGATCTAAAAATCAGCCATCAAGTGGGACGCCCAAGCTCCTCTTGGGTGTGGAGATGGAGGATGCCCAACCCTCTAGGCGTTGGAACTAGAAGAGAGAAGAGAGGGAGAGGTGTGGAAACTTTATGGGAGGCATGGGGCTGCTGAAATTAAGATCATGAGAGCCTTAGAGAATATTCCTTTAAATAGGCAAAAGATTTAAATCCTATTTAAAATCAAATAGCCTCTTAATATAAGTCCTACTTGCATTAGGAATCTTTGTAGCCTTAGATATTTGACCTCCTTTAGGAGCTCCATTAGGCACCAACTATTGGATACTTTTTATCCATTTCATATATCACATGGGGCTTAGGGGATGCCCCTTTCTGGTCCCATACGCCCTCATCCAACTTGATCAAATCAAGTGGTGCCCCATGCAAGCAATCAAGGAATTTGATTAAGGAATTTGAACCCTTAATGCATATGATTCAAAACCCTAGGCACCAAACAATTGAAGCGCAATGAATCTAATTCATTTAGATTATTAGTAGGTAATTAACTTGAATTAATCTTATCAAATAAATAATATAAGTGCAAAGAGAAAATTTGGTTCAACCATGTACTAGCAAGGTTATTTTGAATCCAATAGGATTTCTCTAAATCTAATTGAAACTTCATAAGCCTAATTGCTTATTTCAGGTCTAATCCTTTTGTTATGTGACCTTATAGGTTCAATTCTATTTGGTAATGAGATATACCATGATCTCTATCGTAGTATCCTTAAAACTATTTTCAATGGGTCAGAATAAATCTACTCTAACTCATCAAGGATTGTCGATCCTGAGTAATTTTAGTAAGCTCTCACAATCTACCAGTGACACCTAGCAGTATGTAATGGCAACTCAGTAGAATTGAAAAAAATCTTAAAGTATAGTTCATATGTGATTCAGTCCCTCTATTGTGAGTTCTAATTAGATGACAGGTTATGGATAAATCGTCAATCTCATTATCAGTCATATGATGATTCGATTAGCTCAAGTCTAATTGTGACCTTCATAAAAAATTTTTTTCATCAATCACACTACTGTGGCCACAAACTCTTGGACTTAGCCTCTCAAATATCATAGAACTACTTTTCTCTATCAAGATCGATAGATTTCTTCTAGATGTGCACCCTACTCTTATAGTAGATCAACTATCGCCAACATCCACTACAAGATCTCAATGAGGCCATATTTATGTGTCTGTCAAACTCTAGCAACCTCACTACAAGCAGTCGTGCTATCGTAGGTCAAAAGATCATTCACACAACTACAGCATCAAGATAATCACTAACGATCGAGTAAAAATCTAAGTAATCTCTCATTTGGTCATGCTTAGTACTAGTTGTTCTCTAACAACTATCCGCATCGCTCAGTATCTTTATATTGTAGATCAGAGACTCATCTATCTCGAAGGAAGCAATCTATGCATCAATCTATCTGGATCGATCATCATCCTCATGATGATACTATGATCGAGAGTATTTAAAAATTTTATACATACCTCTAATTCTCAATACCATGAGAATATGTATCGAAGTATTAATTCCATGGATGATTCAAGGACACATCACACTTGAATAAAAATAAAACTTATCCTTTTATTGATCAAATCAACATATTAAGTATAAAATTGTATCCTAAACTTATTACAATATGGCAGCCGTAATGACTTTTAAAACATACATCTAACAGTTGTTGGGTTTGAAATAGAAATCGAATCAATTCTTAGTAGTTGACCCGATATCCTTCTCCACGAAGAAAGTGAAGAAATCACTTTGTTTTCTATTTTTTTTGGATTTTTTAAACAAAAGGGTTAGAATTAAATGTAGTTTTTTTTTTATTTTTTGATGTTGTTTTCAATCAAGTTTTCAATCAAAAGAAAAGAAGAGAAGAGAAGAGAAATGCTAACTAGGGTTCTCCTAACTCTATACAGTTTCTAACTGCCAAGGTTGCCTTCGAGCACTTCAAATTCAAAATCGACTAATCGAATTAGCCAGATAAGTATAAGATTGATGGGAGGCTCCCTATGCTTTCGTAATGGACCTAATTAGAGAATCATCTTTCTTTGAAACGTAGTTTCTAAACCACTTTTCTAGACATCGACAGGCTAACCAACTTGAATCCAATCCAATTCTTGGATTTTCTTGTTCTAATGAGCTCAAATGTCCCTAAGATTGATGTCTAATTGATTTTAAGAATTAGGATTAGGTTATACAGATGCAAAGAAGTGATTTATGGGCTAAGAAAGAATGATCAAATCTCCACCTTATGTTGTTATTAAATTTTGCCCTTAAAGTGTTTTGTGGATATGCAATGCAACAAAGCAATAAAAATAAGCAAATTTTAATGAAAAAACTAATAGCAAATAAAATCTAGTAACTATGCAAAAGAAAAAAGTCAGAATACATACCAGACTTCCAGCACTCACTACCTTAATGTAAAGCAAGATAAAGAAGATAGATAAGAAATACTAAAAACTAAAAAGCATGAAGGGCAAAAATTAGACACAAATTAAAAACATGCCAATTCTCCGATAACGATACCAAAAACTTGATGTGTTTTAAATTATACCATAAACGCACGATGTGCAATGCAGCTTGTTCGGTGAATATTGGTCAATCCCATGAGAAATTGAATTTTTAAAGTGTGTTCAAATACTTACTCAGATGAGCTTTAACAAAGAGGAGGAGAGTTTATTTGTTGGATTACTAACTATTAAAATAATAAATTAATTAATTATAAAGATAAATGATCTAAAATATCTAGGGCTTTTGAATCCACTAGACCAATGAATTAGAAGGCCTTCCTATGATTTTTCTTATAATATCTCTTGATTAAGGTGTAAAATATGAACAAGTATGGATCATGAAGAGATTTAACTTAACAATGATCCATCAAGTATTTCACTTTCACCCAATTAAAAGACTTTTTTTTTCTCCTTTTTCTCTTAAGTTACTCAAGTATGGGCTATGGAGAAGCTCAAACCCAACTATAACCAATCAAGTTTCCATAAGATAGAAGAAGGATTTAGAGATTTGTGAGCCTTCTACCTATCATCCCCTCTTATACCAAATCAAGTATGGACTATAAAGACATTCTGACCTAACTATAGCCCATCAAATCTTTTGGCAAGAGAAATGAAGGGAGAACTCTTAAAAATAGAAAGCATAATGAGAAATTCAAAGAAGAAAGCTTCTATTAATGGTCTAACTTCACCGCAAATCCCAGAGGGATTACTCAACCAAATATAGTTCGATTTGAAACCAAAAAATAAAATCCTATGCTATTTGCTGGAATTTAACTTGCAAAAATTAAAAATTATAGAATTAAAAAATATAAAAATTTAAACTATTCTACTGTAGAAATCAAAATTATAGGAATTAAATTGAAAGAAAAGAAAAACTAATTTATTACTGAATAAAAATTCTGATACAAAATCTTTAACTCCAAAGCCATTAACAAGACTTAGAGTTGAAATAAAAATAAAAATAAAATAAAATAAAGCTTCCAATCTATCTCACAGAACCTGACTTCTCTTTCTCTCTAGGCTCTGAGCCAACCTTCTTCTGGCTAACTCTCCTTCTTGTGTATTGGAATGATGGAAAAAAATGAGAACAAAGGGGATTAACGACCAAAGAGGAGTGGAGATAAAGTTTTGGGTAGAATAAAATCTACAAATACTAAAGCTTCAAAAAAGATTGGATGGTCTTCAAAAGTGGATATATGGATTATTTTTATAAGCTTTTTAGGAAAGGAGATTTTTATTATTTTTTAGATGTGGGATTAAAAGAAAGAGTTTCTGTTTTGTTGTGCATCCGAGGAGCTGTGTTGCATCTGCATCCCAGCCATGCGTACAGCTGCCTCCCTGCATTTTTTTTGTGTTCACCTAGGAATCTTCCGCGTGCCCACTTCAGTCGGACCCACACACAGCGCCCAACTTATTTCCACCCACATAAGCCCACTTGATGCGTTCATGTTCGTGCAAAGCCTCCAGGCGCTTGCACGAACCCACATGCAAAAATTTCACTGTTTCTCTTGTGAGCCGCGCATGAAAGATTTTTAAGATATTAATGTAGGTTCTCGTATAGCTCATCAGGCTTCTCATGGATCAAATGGTTCATGATGGACCACTAATTTATGAATTGATTCAATAAATTTTTGATTTTGATTTTAAATCTATTTTAATTCTATTTTTGATCCCGTTTGATCTCTTTAAATCTATGGATCGGCTCTTCATATTGGTATATCTTTTTTCTACAAAATATACGAAGAAACATCAATTCTAAAGAAATAAAGATTATTTAGCCTATAAATTAATACTTTTTCGATCATATTTATGCACTGGTCAACTAACAACATCCGATTTGCAAATTTCCTATCCTAACAGCCTAACTGATCATGATCTAGCTTACTGACCCATATAACGGCCTACAACTTTATCTCTATATAAAGAGGTAATGAGAGGACCCTCAAAGTATGCTCAACATAAGATAATACTAAGTTCATACTCTTGTTCTTTTCTACTGCTCTCAAGCTCCAGTTGATTTAAGCATTGAAGGATTTTCTGTTGGAGAATCCCCAACGAGTGTGGACTTCTTTTATAGATTTTGTTGGCATCCTAGCATTAGAACCACCCTTGGCCACATCACCACCTATGGGGGTTCGGTGTAAAATGGTAATCAACTAAAGGAGTGGTTGTCAAGTAAATATATATAATATATGATGCAAGTGTATACAAGACTGATATAACTGTATGTACAAATAAGTATAAATATGCACAATGCAAGCATAAATGTGTGCAAAATATTACTGTAATAATGTGCAAGACTAAATATTAAATACTATAAGGCCCAGGTGTAAAATGAAAGACATCTAAAAGATTGGGCGGTAAGTTTTCGATATCTAGCACACATGCAATGTACATAATCAAAACCATGGTTAGCCATGATACGACCATCTAGTTTTCAAAATCTGATTATTTTTTTAAGAAAAATATGAATGGAAGTATAGGGGATTGAGGTTTACAAATAAATTTGAATCTATAACAAGAAAGAGATGGAAAAAAATTGTTAATTCTAACATTTTTCTTTTTTTTGTTGTTTATGTCTTTGTGTTGGTGCAAGATTCTGTAGGGCACCGGGATGCTGGAGTGGATGGTGAGGTAGGGCCTCTTGGGATGTGACCTGCAAAAAAGTTCTGATCAGAGGTTATTCCAGCAAAGATCCTCCGATACTCAAGTCAAGATTCTTGCTCCATAGAAAGAAGAGCGTGAGAGGCAGAGTAACGGCATACCTTTCTTAGGATTCCTTTTGAGCCTCTTTTTTGTGGATGAAGGTGTGAGCTTTGGTTGGTAACTTGGTTGGCATGATCTTGTTCGGTTAGGACATAATTTGTGCATAGTGGTGGAACTATCGCTCGAGATTCTTGGGATATGATGGTTGTGATTGTTAGAATTTCATAATTTCATACACGTAAAAATTTTTCAAAATGAGTATGCAGTAGAATTTAAAATTCATATTAAATCTAATTTAATCTAAGCATGTATAAGATCAAATCTTAAAACTATAAAATAAGATCGACATATGTGAGATAGGATTCAGATTTAGAAATCAAATAGAGAAAAATAAATAGAGAAGATCCAATTTTCATACCTTGGCACGAGTCGATCTACACCGCAAATTGATAATTATGGATGTCTTCCGAAGATCCCTTGAAACTGCACAAGTATCCGACCTCTACAGGTATCCACACGAGACTTCGATCTGATCAGAAGCTTCTTGATCTCATCAGAATACTAGCTCTCTTACAGAAATCGCATCTTGACGGTTGAAAAATCTTCTTTTCTCTTAAGATACTTTTAGAGAAGAAGAAAAAAATAGGAGGATGATGATCTCTATGCTAGAGATCATGAGAAGAATATTTTTTTCTCTTTTCTTCCTAAAACCCATGCACCAAATCTCTATGCTAGAGATGTAAGAATATATGTCCAACTCTTAGACAAAGAGGAGAAAAAAACCCATGTCCAAAGTAGGACAAAAAAGAGAGAAGAGTCCCTAACAACTAACCTTTGGTTATTAGTAAGAAAGAAATGATAAAAGCCATAACCAACCTCACGCCCTCCCTTCATGCCATGCCTCTTTTCTCCCTTGAATTTTCACACACGCCATCTCCTCTTTTTGGCATCCAAATTGATCTATATCAGCCCTTACTACCACCCCATATGGTCCTATATTTAAATAGGAATTGGAGATAAGGTTTTAGGTTAGAGATAAGAGTCCAACCATCCTAGGACTCTTGATTTTTGATGCCGCCACATCCTTTTCTTATTTGTGCCCACAAAGCTCATGGAGAATAGGAGATAGCGTGAACTCCTTTCATGCTAAAAACCTCATGCAAAAGAGAAAAAATAGGCACAAATTTAAAGGTGGGCATGGGGGCTTCCTTATGGCACATGGAAAGTGAGAGTCCTAACCACTTAGGACTCCTCTTTAGGTGGCTGATTTAAATCAAATAAAATTCTAACCAGTTTTAATTATATTAGAAATTGATTAGACCCAAATAGATTGAAATCCTAATCTAATTAAGAGCCTAAACTATTTAGATTAAAACCTAATCTAATTAGGAATTAAATATCATCTAATTAGAAGAGGATTTCTAGTCTTTTTGGACTCTCTCTTGATACTTAAGTCAGACTTAATTTAATCCTAATCTAATTAAGATTTAGTGCACTTATAAAGAGGAGAACTCCTAGTCTAAATAGAAATCCAAATATTTTTTAATTAGATCCTAATCTAATTAGAAATTCAGTCAAATCCAAATCCTAATCAAACAAAAAATTATTCTCCCATGCAATTTAGTTATCTCATAACCCAATTAAGCTTGATCAAATCAAATCTATGTCAATTCAAATTAAATCTAATTTAATTAGACTTGATGCAAGCTCCATTGCTTAATCAAATTGAGTCGATTAGCAAATCAATTGCTAATTAATCCTCCTATAACTCACTAACTCTTTAGCGAGTTACTTAATTGCAACTTTTGCATTGAATTAATCATCAATCAAATTGATAATTAAATTCTATCACGATTCATAATCACAATCCAACCATCTGATCAGTCAAAAATCTCTTTGTATGTGACCTCATAGATTTTATTCTATTTGGTAGTGAAATATATTATAATTTCTATCATAATATCATCAAAACTCCTTTCAATGAGTTGGAACCATTCCAATTCTATCCATTAAAGATCATCGATCATCGAAATGATGCTCATGAGTCTCACAATGTACCAGTGATACCTAGTAGTATGTAGTGGCAATCCTGCAGACTAAAAGATAATAAATCTTTAAGTGTAGTAAACGTATGATACAATCCCTCTATCGTGAGTCCCAACCAGATGGCAGGTCATGGATGAATCGTCAAACTTCATCATCGGTCATATGATAGATTCAATTAGTTCGAGTCTATGTGTGATTCTCATGAAAATTTTTTTTCATCAATCACACTGCTATGGCCATAAACTTAAGGACTCAGCTTCTTAAATCCCATAGAACTACTTCTTTCTACTAGGATCGATAGATTCTATCTAGGTGCACACCTTATTCCTATAGTGGATCAACTATCGCCAACATCCACTATAAGGACTCATTGAGTCAATGTTTATGTGTAGTCAAACTCCAGCAGCCTCACTGCTAGTAGCTGTAGCACCGCAGGTCAAAGGACCAATCATATTACTGCAGCATCAAAAAAGTCACTAATGAGTGAGCAGACATTCATATGACTTCTCATGTTGGTCACGCTCAGTGCTAGTTATTCTCTAACAACCACCTGCACTCTCGTTCCAGTGTCACTACACCACAGACTCGAGACTCATCTACCCGAAGGAAGTGATCCATGCACTAGTCTATCTGGATCAATCACCATCTCCATGATGATCCTATGATTAGGAGCAATTTAAAAATTAACCATCAATGACACATGTCTCAAATTCTCAACTCTTTGAGAATATATGTCATCATCTTGTTAATCTCTTGAATGATTCATGGACACATAAAATATAAATGATAATATAAATGCCCATTAAGTATAAAATCATATCCTAGTAGTATGATATGTATTAGTCAAGATTGACTTCTAGGGCATACATCCAATAATCTCCTATTTGCACTAAAACCAATCTACTACATACCGAGCCCCATCTTCTCAAGATGGGCTTTAATCTTTGGCTAGCTAAGTGACTTATTAGTGGGTTATCCACATCTCATGTAGAGTTTGTTCTCTGCACCTCTATATATTTTTACTTGAGGTAGTCACATATTCTGTTGCTCTATGTGCTTGAATATCTGGTGAGACCTAGGCTCCTTAGCAAGAGCTATGGTGCCATTATCTTTGCAGTATAGTGTCATGACATCTGATGACATGACATCCAGTTTTGCAACTAACATTAGAACAAGAATGCATCCTATACATTTACAGTATACTCAGCTTTCATTGATCAATTGCTTGAAATCCTTTCAAGATACCGAATCATGATTACATAAGAACACACCCATGTAGTAGACATTCTATCATTTAACATCAGATATTAATCTGAATTGGTGTATCCTTCCACTCCTAACTTTGACCCTTCTCCAAAAATTAAGAACAAATCTTTTAGTTCTTCTCAAGTACTTAAGGATGTTTTCACAGTAATCCAGTGCTCCTAGTCTGGATACAACTGATATCAACTCATGACATTCACAGTATTAACTATATTAGTTCAAGTACATTATATGACATATATCTATGTCCAAGAGGATAGCAGACCCTTTTTCGAGATTTCTATGCTGAATCCTTTCAGCATCTACTTTCTGTACTTTATCTGTGAAAATACAAGCATCCAATTGCATATATCTCTATAAATCTTTATATTCTCAGAATATAGGATGCTTGCTTTATGTCTTTCATAGAGAATTCTATATACAACTATATTTTAATCAATATCAGTATAGGATACTCCCACAGACCCTTTTGGAAATATATAATTCCTCATTTCTGATCAAATAATTTGATCATATCATCTAAATGAATATTCCAACTCCAAGATTATTACAGACTTTGTGATCTCTTATCATGAGAAGTGAATTTATAAGCTACTCCATATAGAAATCTTTAAAAGATATCTACTCAAGAAAGCTATTTCATATTCTTTTCTTGAAGTCAATATTCAACATTGCCTCGTTATAGATTATGGGATCATCTCTATATTTTCTATCTCCCATGAGAAATAATTTTTTCTCTACATCCTCTATTAAGCATACCCAAGTACCTTTCGAGATGATAGAAGATCCTACTGTATTTACAAGGTAAAGGAGGAACATACATATACTGACTCATCATGAATAGGTTCTTTAGATCCTAAGGCTCGCTGCTCTTCAGAAACACTCTCTTTGAGCTTAACTTTCCTACCACTACTTCATTTTGGTTAAATAATTTTTTAAAAAGATAGCATGTCGGTGAAGCAAAAATTTAGTGCAGGGGCAAAATGGTAATTTTAAAACTTTTTTAAAATTACTATTTTACAGTGAAATTATTAATTAATCTCATTAATTAATACTAATTAACCCTACACTAGAATCTAAATATGATACAACAGCATGCATTTAAATTTGAAATTCAAATTTGAATCAGTAAACGTTTTACAGTATTGTGTTCAGAACACATCACCTTTTTGCGGGTAGTCGATCACTGCAATCTGATCACCGTCGGGGGCTCTGATCATCACGTCACAGCCACACAAATGTCTGGCCTCTGCGGATCGTTCACACGAAGCTCCCGTCTGATCAGCTCCTCACGAATGCTAGTTCATGATTTCACCCTTTTGATGGCAGATATTGATCGAACTCCTTCGATCGATGTGTGCCGACTTCTCAGATGCTCCAGATTATCTGCACAGTTGCTTGAGAGGCTGATGGATCTCTCCCTAAAATTTGGTGGACTCACGACACTCGTGGCACACCAATCTCACTTCCCGAACCCTAGGTAGAAACCCTAGGGTACACACCAAAAACCCTGCGCCCAATTTTCTCTCTTTTCTTTCTTTTTCTCTCGAAAGGTTTTGGACCTTCACCTTGTGCAGAAGCCTTCCTCATGCCCCAAAGTTTCTCTCTTAAAATTTTACGCACGTCCCACCTTTCTCCTTTTTTTAAAACAACATCGAACGTGTCTTATCCGCGTGAGAAGATAAAGACAAGAGGTTACACATTTGAATTCAAATCAAATTTGAATTCAAACGAAAATCAACTTATCCCTATCCTTTTGGGCATGAGAAGAGAAGGGGCGTGGCTCTTTGTGCATGGAAAATGTTTCACGAGAAACCTTTTCTCATGTAAGTAATGTGGCGCACAAAATGGATAAGGATGAAAGGGCAAGTGATAAGTTATCCATTCAAATTCAAACATGCTTTGAATTTGAATGGCTAACTAATTATTTTATCCATCCATATGGCGCACAAATGAGGGCGTGGGGAAGGGTTTTGTGTGAGAAAAATTTCTCGAGAAGTTTCTTCTCGTGAATTCAAATGGGTGCAAGGAAGTTGGGTGTCGCAGGGAATTTAAAACAAGGTGGTTTGATTCAAATTGAGCCAACCTAGTTTAAAATAGGTCAAGCACAATTAGACCAGATTAAACCCAACATAATTAGGCTTAATTAGGCTCAATAAAATTTAATCAAATCAGAATTAACTAAACCTAATCCCTGATCAAATCAGGGACTAAACCACCTTAGCGATTAGGTCAACATTTAACCTAATCGGGTCAATCCAAACTGAATCCAATTCAATTGGACTTGATCCAAAAATAATTACTCAATCAAATTGAGTTAATTAGTGATTAAATTACTAATTAAACCTCTCATAAATATTGAGTCAAATCCGATGGGCAATCAGGCATCAGAGACCATCGATATGAAACCCTGATCAAAGAGTTCAAATTTCAAATTCAAAAAATTCAAAATTTTGACCCCGGTACCCAAAATATGTGGAACTCATGATCAAAGAATCCTAATTCTCAATCATAGAGTCTCAGATAGATAAGACTCAAATCAGCCATCAGATCAGAAAGGAATCTCTAATGTGTGTGACCCTGCAGGTTCGAACCTAAGCCGGTAGCACAGGAACCAATTCCTGTACTAATCGAAGTGACCATCTAGCAATGGTACCCGACGATCGGATAGGTCGAATAATCACAATCGCAACATTCAGAACCTACGTGAATATGGTTACCGTATAATTCATCCCTTTTGACCCCTGTGTTTAGGACGACTCAGGGTTAAACTGTCAACCCTGATGATATCATCCGAATCGTGCTCAACTCAATTAGTCCTGTGACTCCTCACTAGGACTACCCTGGCCAAGGTTTTGCTAAATTGAAACACGACTGTACACAGCTCCTAAACTGGAGTGGTCAATCCCATCTTGACACACGCACCGACAAGTCAAGTACTTGACTACACCCAGCAACCTTCCGTCACTGAATTAGAAATTCAGGTAGTCCAGTGCCTAAGTGCAGTGAGTTGCTTGCAAGTCACCATGGCGGTCTCAGGTCGGAGGGATATTTATACCCATATCCCATCGGAGCAAATCTTGACAGCAGAAATAGCTCGGAGTTGGTCACGTTAGTGCAGATGTACCATTACATCTCACCTGTATGTCATACCAGTGTCTCCACACTCTTTGGTTATGAGGACAACCAACCCATATGGTACACAACGACCTATGCTCGATAAACGTTGTCGTCCTTGGTAACAACGTATCATTTGGTCGCAAACATGTTTAAGGACTAAGTGACAAATCCTCCTTTGTCGAGTCTAAATAGTCCTAAGGACTTCACCACAACACAGGAGTTCATTAGAAGATGAAACATTTGTGATGAAAAAAATACCAAAATAACTTTTATTTATTTATAATTCATGTACTAATACAAAAAGAGCACAACCATCAACAGGTTGACGATTGGCTTTGGGACACTATTCCCAACAATCTCCCACTTGGCCAAAAGCCTATCGATGCAGTATCTAATACCCATCTTCGACTTGTAGTCGTTGAACTCCTTCACCGCAATGGCTTTAGTGAATGGGTCGGCCAGGTTCTCTTCCCGTCGATCTTCTGAAGGTCGACGTCACCTCGGCTATCGTCACGATCTCCATGAAGGTCTGGGAGAAATGCTTCTACATCCTGGTGATGCCTTTGGTTCCTTCGCCTAAAATGGCTAGGCTGTCGCAGTAGACAGAATTGGACCAACAAGGAGGGTCTCCAGCTGGGAAATTTCAGAACCGCTTCTACCGATGCAGCAATATATCCGCTCCTCTCGAAGAGGGGACTTTCCAGCAACACCCACCATAAGGGTAAAAATAAATCCTGACACACTCTTGCTATCATCGCGATGACTGGAAACTAGAGTCTGTAATCCTATAAGTCTCAAGTCCGATTCACCATATATAAGCCACTGGTCTTAGTATTTCTTAAATACTTCAGGATAGTTTTAACAACCTTCAGTGATTCTCTCCTGGATCAGATTGGTATCTACTCACTACCCTAGTGAGTATGCCACATCTGGTCGTGTACATGTCATGGCGTACATGATAGATCTCACTGCCGAAGCATATGGAATCCTACCCATACACTCTCTCTCTTGAGGTGTTGTCGGACAATCCCTCTTCGAGAGAGAATTCCATGGCCTATCGGTAGATAGCCTTTCTTGGAATTTTTCATGCTGAACCTTTTCAGCATAGTATCAATGTACGTGGACTGAGATAAGCCAAGCAATTTTTGGATCTATCCTATAGATCCTCATCCCTAGGATGTAGGAAGCTTCTCCCAGATCCTTCATGGAGAACTGTGACGATAGCCAAATCTTTATTCCCTGTAATGCAGGACATCATTTCCGATTAAGAGAATGTCATCCACATACAATACAAGAAATACTACTACTGGACCATTAGCCCACTTATAAATGCAGGGCTCTTCTCCGTTCTTAACGAAGCCATACTTTTGATCGTCCTATCAAAACGTATGTTCCAACTCCGAGATGCCTGCTTAAGTCCATAAATGGACCTCTGTAGCTTGCACACCTTAGACTCATCTGTGGATGTGAACCCTTCAGGTTGTATCATATACACCTCTTCGTCCAGCTCTCCGTTTAGAAAGCTGTCTTCACATCCATCTGTCAGATTTATAGTCCAGATGGGCAGCTATCGCAAGCATAATCCGAATGGATTTGAGCATTGCCACAGGAGAAAATGTCTCGTCATAGTCTATACCATAACGTTGACGATATCCTTGGCAACCAGACGGGCTTTATAGGTCTCCACCTTTCCGTCTGCGCCCCTCTTCCTTTTGAAGACCCACTTACACCCTATGGGTTTTACTCCTTCGGGTGGGTCAACCAATGTCCACACATCGTTGACCTTCATGGACTCCATTTCGGATTTCATGGCCTCTAGCCATTTCTCAGAGTCAGATCTCTGTATTGCATCCATGTAGGTGATCGGATCCTCATCATTTTATCAAGTTCGACAGGATCACCATCCCGGACCAAGAAACCATAGTATCTGTCCGGTTGATGTGGTACTCTACCAGACCGCCTTAAGGGTGCATAATCAATGGGCTCCGGATCTGATCTAATCAAATCCGGTTCAGGTTCAGTAACATGTGTCAGTTTTTTCACCTGTCGAACTTCGTTAAGTTCGACTTTAGAGGCAACAGTTCTTCACTAAGGAACTCCTTTTCTAAAAAGATTGCCTTAAGGCTGACAAACACCTTTTGCTCATCAGCAAGGTAGAAATAATACCCTTTGGTCTCTTTTGGGTACCCTATAAAATTACACTTGTCAGACCTAGGTCCAAGCTTGTCTGTAATTAAACGTTTAACATAAGCCGGACACCCCCAAACCCTAAGGTGCGAGAGTACTGGCTTACGTCCTATCCATATCTCATATGGCGTTTTGGCTACAGACTTACTCGAACTCTATTTAGAAGGTAACAAGCCGATTCGAGCGCATATCCCCAGAGGAAGATCGGCAGACCAGCAAATTCCATCATGGTTCGAATCATGTCTAACAGGGTCCGATTCCTCCTTTCAGACACACCATTATGCTGTGGTGTTCCAGGAGGAGTCCACTGAGAGAGAATCCCATTCTCCCCTAGATACGTCAGAAACTCATTGCAAAGGTATTCACCTCCTCGATCAGATCGAAGAGTTTTAATACACTTCCCAGTTTATTTTTCTACCTCATTTCGAAATAGTTTGAACATTTCAAATGATTCCGACTTATGCTTCATTAAATAGACATACCCATACCTAGATAGGTCGTCTGTGAAGGTTATGAAGTAGAAAAATCCACCTCTTGCACTTGAGCTCATGGGTCCACATACATCAGAATGTACCAGACCTAAGAGTTCACTGGCTCGCTCACCTTTTCCAGTAAAAGGTGACTTGGTCATCTTCCCAAGAAGACAGGACTCACAGGTTGGAAGTGATTCACAATCACTAACTTCAAGAATTCCTTCTTGAGCCAACCTGTTTATCCTGTTCTTATTGATATGACCTAGCCTACAGTGCCAAAGGTAGACTTCTGACACATTATCTATTCTAGATCGTTTACCAAATTTTTGAACCACATTAACAGGTTGTGATAGTAAGTAAATTCTATTATTTAATTGTCCAACAAATATTGTAACACCATTCAAAATGATATTGTAAATATTTTTTTTTATTAAAAAATTATAACCGTACATGGCCAAAAGGCCTACAGAAATAATATTTAATAAAAAACTTGACAATAGTGATATTCACTCAGAATTACATTAAGAGAATTGATTACAAGACTCATGATTCCTAAAGCTAGAACTGGAACTTTGCTTCCATCTCCAACATTCAGGAACCTCTCGCCTTCATCAAATCTCCTACTGATCTGCAGACCCTGCATCGAATTACAAATATGATAAGGGCTTCCGGTATCTAATACCCAGGCAGTAGTATAACAAATCGAAAAGTTGCAAGGAGTTATCATATAATTACCTTGCTTCTTCTTTGGCCTGTTCGGGTCTAGGGAGGCAAT